>NC_139701.1:4302764-4412764 GCF_964188405.1 Protomyctophum parallelum | reverse complement strand
TTACATCTTGTCAATACCTTTCATTGATTCAATATGCATAAAACCTACAGACAGACAAAAATAGCTGATATACAAGCCAAGATACGAAGCAGCTTAGGAACAAACAAGTAATCGAATATAGTCTAATTATGTGCTGAAATAGTGTTTATTCTATAACTCATTCTATTTCCAGAACAAACGCACGCACGCACGCACGCACGCACGCACGCACGCACACACACACACACACACACACACACACACACACACACACACACACACACACACACACACACACACACACACACACACACACACACACACACACACACACACACACACACACACACACACACACACACACACAAAAGCTCTGCTTACTGTCAGACATTGTCAAAAGGCCAGTTAAAACCGACAGGAACAGACCCATCAGTAGACAGTTAAAAGTCTTTGCTGTATAAGTTAGTGATAAACAATAAACAGCATAAATGAGTAGAACAGGAGCCTGTGGCAGCGCAGAGGACACCTTGTGCCTCAAACCACTTCAGTCATTATATTTAATGCATTTTCTTTTCATTCCGAGCATCACTGAGGACCGCCTGCAGCGCGAGGCTGCGTTCTGCAGGGTTTGATTAGTGAAAAAAGAACATAGGCGGCTGGGACATTTCCTTAACCACTTAAGCCCGGTGTTCTTCATTGTGTGACAAATAGCAAAATTACCATCATGTTCAATTCATCAAAACATTTAGAGACGTACAAATAGACACTTTCTATATAGTCAAAATTCTCTGCTAAGTTCATTGTGCTTGGCATTTTAAAATCAAAAGTGACTAGTAGGTAGGTACAGTAGGTATAGGGGTTCGGTTCGGTGCCTTGCTCAAGGGCACATGGCTGCAGCCAGAATGGTATCCAGTGAGTCCCCTTCCATCCAACCCCAACTCTCTGACACCCACATGGCCTCAGATATGCTGATCAGATTATGCACTAACCACCGTCCACCGAGGCATATCATCAATATGGCCTCTCTGTGACATTTAGATTTTTGTCCTTTTCAAAATGTCACACATGCAAAAGAAAAGTCGTTAGATAGATGGAACAAGCAGGAGGCTCAACGCCATAATGCTAAACCGTCCTTTAACCCATTCTGACCTGAGATCAGATTCTATAAACGTCTTCTACATCCTGACAGTTTTCTGAAAAAGCTATGTTTACTATGTCAGTCGTTCTTCGATTTTTTCGAAAAATAGCAGATCTACAAGCTTGAGGTTGTAGATCTGCTATTTTTCCATAGCTAAAGCATAACGTGATGCTGACACCAAAATGGGTGCCCGGTCAGAATGGGTTAACCCTTTAGTGTGTGAAACACACATACAGCCGTCACACTGTTTGGTGGAGGTAGAGTTCTGTGTGTGCCGTTCGTTAAACCATTTAGACCTGATTTCCTGATCCTTTAATTTCTGAAAAAACCCATGTTTCTATGTCAGTGATTCTCAAACTATTTCATGTCAAGGACCTCGGAAATTATATGTACTTGACTGCGGACCCCCCCCCCCCCCCCCCCCCCCCCCCCCATCTGAAAATATGTTGTTCCAGGGACCCCACAGAAGGTATTTATAATATAATATTTGAGTTAAAAATGTTTGCTCTGAAAGGCGGACCTACAAGCTCGTAGCGCGGCACTCGGTGCCTCTGTGCCTCGGTGACTTAGATAGCATTTCTGTAGACTTAGATAGCATTTGACACAGACTTATAGCATGTTATGTAGACAGCACTATAATTGTATTGTATATAGTCATAGCACGCCATAGTACATATGTATAGCATAGTAGTAAATATGTATAGTTTATATGTATAGTGTATGTATAGTTTCATTATATAGATATTCTACTGTTACTTTCTTAGCTCACGCATGTTTCATGATAAATGCTTTTATGTGATGTATTCCCATGCTTTTGTTCTTGCTTAAATGTAAGTCGCTCTGGATTAAGAGCGTCTGCTAAATGCCTAAATTGTAAATTGTAAATTGTAGATCTGCTATTTTTCAATAGCTAAAGTGTAACACAAAATGGGGTTCCCTAATGAGCGGAAGGTGATTCATCCCTCTGGGTGTCCCTCGCATTGATGGTATAATTACTTCTGGATCCCCGACAGACCACCAACCAATATATCTTTGGCCATTAAAATATATCACCATTGAAATGACCATGTCCTTCAAAGCTAAAAAGCTACAAAGCAACACAACTGTACTACAAAAAGGAATATCAGTGCATGCATAGTTATGCATACACGGACGGACACACAGACAGAGAGAGAGAGACGGGTTTGACGTTAACCTGGTGCGTGACCACTTAACGATGGAGTGCAACGATTTTTTTCCACCCTAAAACATGATAATCAGGTATTATTAAAATATAAGGTGGAAGAACTCTTTCCAAAAAGTGTACAGTATTTGTTAAAATCATGCTTTTAAGTGGACATGCCCACCAGTTTATTAAGTATGCCTGGTTTGCCTGGTGGGTGGTGATGGGCGGTGATCCACCTGAACTGAAGCCACACCCCCCAGGGGAGGGGCTGATAGTGTGGTGTCACTATATTGCTGTTTACTTCATTGGCCCGTTTGACTCTCAAGGGTTCAGCCTCCAGGAAGAAACCCCAAATACAAAGTCAATACACCATTGCACATAAAAACAACTCCAGGGTGTCTAATGAAGTACTGTCACCTCATAGACACATGAAAAACTGGAAAAATAAAAAAAATTGTGGCACTCCATCTTTAACATAACACATGCCACTCTTACTCGGGATCTCTCGCATGTTTGTACAGTAAGTCACTCTGGATAAGAGCATGTGCTAAAAAGCTTAAATTGATGTAAATTGTAAGTGGCCTTATATAAATAGTGTTGCTTTTTGAAACTCGATAAGCTGCCTAAAATCCCCTAAAAGTGAGGCTTTGCAAAATTCTGATTAATGCATAGCTTGTCGTGAGTGATTGCTGGGTTCTGATGTCGCCCATGAATACACGACGCAGTGGGTTAGGGGGGGGGGGGGGGGTGCAGAGAGAGAATTTGGAGAGAGGGAGGAGAAGAGCTGAGACACACAGAAAAGAGAAGAGAGAGACATGGAAATGCAGAGCGACGGGGGGGGGGGGGAGAGACAGAGAGAGGTGGGAGGGGGGGGGGGGGGTCACACAGAGATGGATTACCAAGCAGAGAGAGAGAGAGCTGAGGAAGAGATGGAGTTGAGTTAGACAGAGAGAGAGAGATGAAGGAAAAGGCAGAGTGAGTGAGACAGAGGGGGGGGCATTAATGAGGGAGAGGAAAGGGGAAGAGAGAGAGAGAGCAAAGTGAGAGGCACAAAGAGGAGGAGGATGCGAGTGTGTGTGTGTGCATGTGTGTGCGTGTGCGCCATGCATGTGCACGACGTGCACGCAGAACAAATGAGCCAGCAGCCGCTCTCACAGGGGAGATGGTAACAACAGGGAATATGAATATCGTTCATAATTGCATTTGTGCACATGCACCGTCTCACCACGCATCCCGGGGACAAGCAGAGAGCAGGACGAGGGAAGGCAAAAGGCAGTGGGTGGCTAGACTTCAGCCTGCACATGAGATGAGCTACAGGGCACCGTAATAGTATAGCCGGGGAATCCAGCGGACTGGAGCCTATTAATTATGCCTCATTTCATTTAAAATATGTTGTAATGCTGTACACAGAAGAACAATAATGCCAGATTGCTCATTGCTGGCCTCTCTTCCCTCGGTGACAGGGGGCCATTTGTCAAGACACGAGAGTACCAAGGCCATGCCAATTGTGGGTGCATTACATAGCACCACATACTATACAGAACTACAGTGCAGTAGTGGAATATATTTATGCAGCGTACACTGTGTGTGTGTGTGTGTGTGTGTGTGTGTGTGTGTGTGTGTGTGTGTGTGTGTGTGTGTGTGTGTGTGTGTGTGTGTGTGTGTGTGTGTGTGTGTGTGTGCGCGTTTCGGCAGGGAGGAGCATACCTCACACACACACACATTCAGTTCTAATGAGAGATTTGCCTTTTTTCTGCTTTAATGTGTTCCCCGCCAAACAAGCATGCAATGTGGTTTTAGCATCTGCTTGCCGACAAAACGCAGCCACATGTCGTGAGGCAGCCTATTTGTTGTGCTATGCTACTGTCTGCGTCTCTGAGCTGGCTGGCAGGGAGGACCCCGAACAGAAACACCAGGGACAGCTGTGTCTCCCACAGCCATCTGCACCCAGGTCTCTCTCTCTGTCTCTTTCTTGTCAACTTAACTTGTTTTTGTCGCTCTCATCTTTTCGCAATGCACTCTCCCTCCCTTCACCCACGAAAACACACAGACAAACACACGCACGCACACACAGTCACACAGTCACACACACACACACACACACACACACACACACACACACACACACACACACACACACACACACACACACACACAGTGGAAAGACTCATTATAGGCCTGGATCCACGAGGACGTCTGAGAAGGACATCAATTACAACGAGTGACAGCTGTACTTCAGGACACAAAGACACGGCTCTGAACAGCAGAAGGTTATAGTGTTGACTGCACTGGCTCTTTTCTTGTCAATTGCAAGAAAAGAAAAAAAGTCCAAAGTCCAAACCCTTCAAAAGTAACAATAACATTTTCTATTCATTATACTTTATAATGAGTAATATACTTCATATACCTCAGTCTAGGAGGAATACCTCTCAATCTCAGACACAACTAATTTGTATTCTGAAGCAATCTACTGTCACTTGTTGTGTGCTGTGCGTGCGTGTATGTGTATGTGTGTGTGAGCGTATGCGTGCGTGCGTGTATGCGTGTGTGTGCCTGTGTTTCCCATTATATCTGCATTTGAGGCTATATTCCTGTCACAATGTGCTTGGTTGGGTACTCTACCAACCTACTGTACCAAGCTGTTTATCTTGGTTGGGTACTCTACCAACCTACTGTACCAAGCTGTTTATCTTGGTTGGGTACTCTACCAACCTACTGTACCAAGCTGTTTATCTTGGTTGGGTAATGGGTACTCTACCAGCCTACTGTACCAAGCTGTTTATCTTGGTTGGGTAATGGGTACTCTACCAGCCTACTGTACCAAGCTGTGTATCTTGGTTGGGTACTCTACCAACCTACTGTACCAAGCTGTTTATCTCTGCATAATTAGCTGCCACCCAGCCAATGAGCAGGTCAAGGGGCTGAGATGGAGACGTGAGATGGAGGCGCCCTCTACCAGTTAGCCCACAGAGTAGACCACTGGGGTTTAAGAGTCAATGCTATACCAGTGGTAAACAATGGACCAGTTAGCCAACAGACCACCAGGGTTTACAAGTCAATGCTATACCAGTGGTAAACAATGGACCAGTTAGCCAACAGACCACCAGGGTTTACAAGTCAATGCTATACCAGTGGTAAACAATGGCGTTTAAATAAAGCCCATCAAGTTCAGCCAGACAAACCGGCAAGTTGTTTTTAAGTATCTGGACTGGTCAGAACTCTGGAGAGGCCAATGGGAGGGAGGATGTGGGAAACGTGTTGCTCACTGGCATCATTGGGAGCGACCACGTCCAGTCCATGTTAACCACTTAAGCCCCATTTTATACTAATAATAATAATAATAATAATGAATTGCATTTTTATAGCGCTTTTCCAAGTGCTCAAAGCGCTTTACAACGGTTCATTCATTCATACATTGGGAGGTGAAGGTTCATTCATTCATACATTGGGAGGTGAAGGTTCATTCATTCATACATTGGGAGGTGAAGGTTCATTCATTCATACATTGGGAGGTGAAGGTTCATTCATTCATACATTGGGAGGTGAAGGTTCATTCATTCATACATTGGGAGGTGAAGGTTCATTCATTCATACATTGGGAGGTGAAGGTTCATTCATTCATACATTGGGAGGTGAAGGTTCATTCATTCATATATTGAGAGGTGAAGGTTCATTCATTCATACATTGAGAGGTGAAGGTTCATTCATTCATACATTGGGAGGTGAAGGTTCATTCATTCATACATTGGGAGGTGAAGGTTCATTCATTCATACATTGAGAGGTGAAGGTTCATTCATTCATACATTGAGAGGTGAAGGTTCATTCATTCATACATTGAGAGGTGAAGGTTCATTCATTCATACATTGAGAGGTGAAGGTTCATTCATTCATACATTGAGAGGTGAAGGTTCATTCATTCATACATTGGGAGGTGAAGGTTCATTCATTCATACATTGGGAGGTGAAGCGGCGAACAGTCGACGCCAGCGTCCTCACTTCACACATTCACACACCAATGGTGGCGAGCTCACACCGACCGACTCAGTGGAGGCAGTGTAGGGTTCAGTGTCTTTGCCCAAGGACACTTCGACATGTGGACAGGAGGAGGAGCCGGGACTCGAACCGCCGACCCAGGGATCATTGGACGACCTGCTCTACCTCCTGAGCCACAGCCGGGTGGGTGTCACACTGGGTGTCACACTGGGTGTCACACTGAAAATAGCCAATTGTCAACATACAAGATTGTAGATCTGCAATGTGTTGTATTTCTCCGTAAAACACTTAATTTGATGCCATTGGACAATGAGCATACGGAATGTAGACATGATGATACTGTAAATAATCATATTTTTCAAACCGTACCGAAATTGAACGGACCACATGACCCAAATACCTATACGAACCCCAAATCAAAAATCAGCAACCTTTCCCCCGTATGTAAATTGACGTGCTGGTGCTTACTGTATATACTGGTGCTGTAGTTTTCAATTGAAGCATAATAACTGTGACAGGAAAGCTTAAGTATAATTATACAGCAAGCCTCGGAAAGACAACGTAAGCTCAGAGATCTCCTGGGAGTGCTCTGTGTCGACACTGCTTATGTCAGCTGTTCGTTGACAGATGAAAGAGATCTGCCTGTCTATAACAGTTGATGTCAGGTCATTAATGCATGCATGGCTCCTGGAAGACTTCAGTGTCCAAAATGTAATATTTACACTTAACCCTCTAAGACCCAGCGTTGCTTTTTAGCAACTATTTTATTTTATTTAATTACTTTTTTTTTTTTTTTTTCCTGTTCATTCTTCACCTAAACGTCATCAGTGATGTTCATTGCAATGCCATTTCAATGCCATTGGTCATGATATTTGCATATAAATACCCCCCACAGAGGCTGAAATTCACACAAATAAAAAATGTCTGGACTGTGCGATTTTGAACATTTTTTAACCTAAGACTTTTGACCTTTACCCTAATAAAAGTAGGTACAATAATTGTAATATATGTTTTTTGTGATCATTAGAATGTCTAGAACATGTTTTATTCATTATTGTGAATGATATCCCCAAAATGTAAATTATTAATTTATTAATTTATTATATAATTATTATAAATTTTTCATCAAACTTTTTTTATTTTTATTTTTTTTAACATATTTTTTAGTCTTAGTCCTAGTAGTACAAAGTAGTAGTAAGGTTGAAATCTATTTTTTTGCAAGTAGAAATTAATGCGGGTGTTAGAGGGTTAAAAGAATAAAAAAGTAGTATTTTCAACAGAATTCCATATTCTCTCTACTCCTCAGTTAAAATATGTTGTTTTGTTGCTGTGTACGACATGGCCGTCCGCTCCGTGAAAGCATACATTAGCCCGTAAGTCCTAAAAGGACAAGAGTATAAAAAGCAGAGCTTTTGTTGTGTTTTGCTGTGCTGCTGCGGGGCTTTAATCCTCCCACTTTGATGTGGTCTGTCCATGATGCACAAAATGGACAATTCTTCACTGTCAGACCGGCCATGGACGGTAGCCCGATACACAGCACCGCCAGATAGGTGGGACTACATTCATCATGGTGACAAACAGAAATAACCCACTTTGTTCGGGAACCCTTTTGGTGTTATAGCATTATGTTATGCTTCAGCTATTGAAAAATAGCAGATCTACAAGCTCATAGCGCGCCACCGAGTGGCGCGCTACGAGCTTGTAGGTCTGCTATTTTTAGAAAAATCGAAGAACCAACTGACATAGAAACATATAGCTTTTTCCAGAAAACTGTAGAAGACATTTTTTTTAATCTGATCTCAGGTCAAAATGGGATAAGAAATTGCCACAGCACTTAACTGTGTCTCAGTCATTTGCCAAATATTTGGAATATAAATACAATGAGGAGAAAGAGAAGAAAGGAAAAGTGGGGGGTTGGTTGGGTAATGGGGACCCTCTGGGCATAGTCATATTTTACATGCCCTGTTTGTGCTTACTGGCTTACTTTAGGGACAAGCATTTTTCTACCCTCGCTGTGCTCATGGCCGGTGTTACACGCTTGTGTGCGCGCACACACACACACACACAGTCACACACACACACACACACACACACACAGTCACACACACACACACACACACACACAGTCACACACAAACACACACACACGCACACACACACACACACACACACACGGCAGTGAAAGTGAAAGTGTGGGTGAAGGCCCGTTGGTTGCACACAGCTCGACTAGCTTCAACAACCTGCTTTTTCCTCCCTCGAGCTGCGGGGGGGAAATGCATTATCCGAAACCCCTACTAATACAGAGACTATGTAGCGTGGAACTGGGGGGGGGGGCGGAGGGGCCGGGGCCGGGGGGGGGGGGGGGCTGCTCGCAGACTGTGGCTGGGGGAGGGGTTTGTGCTCGGCTATTGATTGTGAAAGAACTCAGCGAGCGGTGGTGTTCTCATTTTGCCAGGCAGGCAGGCAAGAGGAGGAGGAGTGCATGAATGTCAATTTTCTCTCTCTTAAAGAAGTTCGGTGTGACCGGGGAGGCGTTGGTTCACTTCTACAGAGCCACTGTGGAGAGTGTCCTCGTCTTCAGTCACAGTGTGGTATGGAAACACCACCGACTTAGAGAGGAAACGGCTAGAAAGGGTGATACGCACAGCGTCAAAAGATCATTGGCCTCGATCTCCCATCCGTCTCCTCTATCTACACCATACGCACTAAGCGCAGAATGCAGAAGGTGATTGCCGACCCCTCCCACCCTGCCCTCAGGTAAGAGACTCCGGTCTCTAAAGTGCAATACCTGCCGCTTTAAGAACAGCACTTATCCCGAGGCTGTTCGCCTCCTGAATGCTGACCCTCTTTTCACTCACACTTTATAGCCTGAAGCTGCTTTGTAAAACGATGAACTGTGATGAATTTGCTTTTTATTTATTCAACATGAATTGTAACGTTTTGCATTCTTCTTATTTATTGGCCCCCAAATATGATGTCTGTACTTTTGTATCGTGTTCTGTCTGATTATGTGATGTGAATATGTGTATGTATCGTATGTATGTTTTTAGTGCACTGAAACAAATTCCAATCAACTCTGTTGACATGGCAATAAAGTCTTGAATCTTGAATCTAATACTTGATTCCAAATAAACAAAGTGTAATTGAGAAATTAAGGGCCACAAAGTAAAAACAAACAAACAGGATATCGTTGCGCTGTTGGGGCAGAAACCTTGTATTCCCAATAATTCAACGTTTCATCATGTTTCTTTTAACATAAAAGTAGCAGAAATAGCCAATGTGCATTAAAGCTCCAGTTTTATAGACCTGGTTAAGTTTGTGGCTTTTATAAGTATTTATATTGCACACTTTTGTTATTCTGCATATCGTGCGTAAACACATTTTGGTGGCTGCCTTCCTCCTTCCTCTCTCTCTCTCTCTCTCTCTCTCTCTCTCTCTCTCTCTCTCTCTCTGTCTCTCTCTCTCTCTCTCTCTCTCTCTCTCTCTCTTTTTTTTTTTCAGTTTAATTTTTTTTTTTTTAATCTGTTGGAAAGGCAATATTGTCATCCAAACAGGACAGGGCTATAGGCCTACCAAAGTGTGCCTGGGATGTGTTACACCCTCCAGAAAAACGCGATTACGCGATCGCATAATTCATTGCATAATCAGCCAAATTGCGCTGATTACGCGGGGATCCATTTATTTCTAAAAGGGCGCATATTTCGCATAATCGCATATGTCCGCGCTGAATATGCGAATGATGCGGGGCTCGCTTGATTTCACAATTTCCGCATATTTTCGCATAAAAGGAAAAAAAGTTTAACTTGAGCGAAGTGGTGATGTGATTCACGTGCGACGCGCTACGTCACCGGATCGCGCGTTCATCATAGTAAAACAACAACACAACAGCATCTGGATGGAAGAATAGTCAGTGGAACTCGGACGAGAGAAACAATGAAAAAGGCTAATAAATCCCACTTACCAACACACATTTCAGCCCGAGACCGGGCAAAGCAATACCCAGGGGTATTGCATGAGAGTGGGGGGAAATTGTTTTGCACCCCGTGCAACTGCGTTTTGGAGCACTTACGCAAATCAACGGTGTCGAACCATTTCGCTAGCGCTAAACATGCCAAAATGCTTGCTGCTGCTGCAGACAAAGTTGTCTCCAAACAAGTGACGTTCACCGAGGCATCGACCTCAAAAACCATTGCAAGGGAAACACGAAATGAGGTGAGTAGCGTTTGAGCTGGTTAGATTGAATGAGAGACGGGGAAGAGTGTGTGTGTGTGTGTGTGTGTGTGTGTGTGTGTGTGTGTGTGTGTGTGTGTGTGTGGTGTGTGTGTGTGCGTGCGTGCGTGCGTCAGAGAAGCGCGTGTCAGAAATAAATTAATAAATACCTAATGATTAAAATAAATGCTCTTAGTAAAACTGAATGGGACAAAGTCAAGTGATTTAACAGTCATATAGCTGTGTGTGCATACGTGCCAAATAATGAAAATAGCCTAATGATTAAATTAAATGCTCATAGGTGTGTGTGTGTGTGTGTGTGTGTGTGTGTGTGTGTGTGTGTGTGTGTGTGTGCAGTGTGTGTGTGTGTGTGTGTGTGTGTGTGTGTGTGTGTGTGTGTAAATAAGACAGCCCAATAGTAATAAATATATATATATTTTTTCTTTTCTTTAGCTATGTGAGACCTGGGTCACCACCTGCACTGCAGTGAACATACCCTTGTCTAAGAGTGACCACCCTACAATGAGGAAATTCCTGAATGAAAGGGTAATAAATGGTGGAGCGATTCCAGGATTTCACCAGCTGCAAGAGAAACACTTGGGAGCCGTATATGAGAAGGAAAAAGAAGAGTTGAAGACACTTCTTGCAGGAAAACCTGTTGCTGTGATCTTCGATGAGACTCCAGATGTAGAGGGGAGATGCGTGTTGAACATCCTGCTTGCACCACTAGAGAAGGATGATTCTGGTCGGATCTTGGCCTACCTTGCAGACACAGTGTTCCTTGAGCAGTGCAATCATTCCACTGTATCTGTAGCTGTTGTAAATTGCCTACAAGAATACAGCATTAAAAATGAGGATGTGATTGTGTTTGACACAGATAATGCAGCATACATGAAGAAGGCATTCAAAGCTGCTCTTCATGCGCTGTACCCCAACTCACTGCACATCACGTGCATGGCACACATAATGAACCTCATCGGCAACGCCTTCCGCAAACCTTTTGTTCAGTTGAATAGCTTCATGATGAGTTTCTCCCAGATGTTCTTCAATGCTGGATCACGCAAGAGAAGATATCTCTCCTTCATGACAAACAAGCTGCCAGGAAAAAGGGTGACCATGCCTCCAAACCCCTGTGCAACACGTTGGAACTCTTGGTTCTTTGCCGTACAATACCACAGAGGGTACTTTGGACTGTACAAGGAGTTCATTGAGATGGAGAAACAGGTAAAAAGTAAAGTACAACTTCACTTAACAGTAATTGTCCCCTTCTCCACCAATCATGCCCCTTACACCTACACACATTTGTATATATAATGTATAAACAAATAAATAAATTATCATTATCAATCATGCACAAGCATAAATTAGTTAATTATATCAAAATAAAACCGTAGTAATATATATATATAACACTTAACTGTTTGACCTAATCACATTATTTCTCTTTTCTTTCTGTGTTTTTCATTCACAGGTGTGTGGCAGAAGTGTACCACCGTCTGTGGAGAGACTCCATGACATGCTTCAAGACCCAAACCTGGTTCCGTCCCTGAATGTGCAGATCAATATCATGGCTGACAAGTGCAAACCCATCCTCAATCTACTAGACATCTTCGAGAGCAGACGCCCAGTGACCATAAAGATCTTCAATTATCTGGAGGATCTGCAGGTGGTCATTGCTGCCAACAAAGAGCTGCAGTATGACATATGTGCTGAATACTTCGAGGAGTTTGACCTACCACACCACACGAAGACCGAGATCCTCGGCACAGTTGGCGAGGCATACGTCAATGCTGAAGATAAGCTCACCAAGTACATGTCAGATGGCCAGCCAGCAATAGAATTTCTCAAGGAGGTCAGGGTGTTTGATCCTCGTCACATCGCATTCCTAGATGACTCTGTAGAAAGCTACAAGGCCATTCCAGGTTTCAGTCATGTGCCAAGAGATGAATTTGATTCTTATTTCACAACCCTGGGTCCAGCAGCACTCAGAGCTTCAGCTTCTGGTGTGGTGGATTTGGATGTGTTCTGGGATGGCCTACAGGAGAGACTTCCTGTGCTGTCCAGCTTAGCCCGCAGGTACAAGGATGCTGTCTCCAATTCAGCTGATGCTGAACGGAGTAACAGCATCTATAAGCTAGTGTTATCAAACAGAAGGAGGTCAACGACCAACAACAACCTAAAAGCGTTGGTCTTCTTGTGCCATAATCAACGCATCCTCAGTGGAGCGTTTGAGAGGGAGGAGAGGGCGAAGGGAAAGGAGGCAGAGCGGGAGGATTTGGAGGAGTGGGAGGACATAGATGTTGAGGGAGAGGGGATGCAGGAAGATTGATTTATTTGGACAGTGACAGACCAGACTATGCAGTCGGAAAAAAATCCTGCATTAAATGAGTCCACTGTGTTTGAAAATGACCTAGTCATACAACTTGAGCACCTTAAGTTTTACTACAACAAAGTTGTAGATTGCACCTTTTGTTTTGTAGCAAATAATACAGTATTATTGTGTTAACTAAGGTTTATAACCATTACAAAAATGATCACATTTTCTTATGTCATTGCTGTCGGGTCGGAACTTATGTCCTAAACCGTTTATTCTTTATTATTTTAAAACATTTTAAAATGGTGGAAATAGCCAATCTACAAGGTCACAACATGTCACAATGCGACATGCTTGTATTTTACTTTTTTGATTTTCACTACTATCCATGTTTAAACTTTTCATGTTTTATTTCCCCCCATAAATTATGCCTCTACTATGTTACACAAGAGTGTCATACACTAGTAGTGAAAATTGACTTATCTACAAGCTCACATGTCCCAATGTGACATGCTGGTCTATTTGCACTACTACTTCTGTATGACACTCTTGTGTGACATAGTACTGCCTTCACTTATGGGGAAAAAACATGAAGGGCTCCATTTTCGTCGCCCCTAAACTTACTATTTTGCAAAACATTTTTGAATAGTTAAAATGGCCAGTCTACAAGCTCACAACGTCTCGTGTCAATGTAGATTGGCTAGTTGAACTATTCAAAAATGTTTTTCAAAATAGTAAAAAAAAAAAAAGGCAAAGAAGTTTTGGGATAAGGCATAAGGGGTATAGCGGTGACGAACATGGATATGAGGTTTCTTCCCAACAGCAATTAAAAGTATGTTTGCCTCATTGAGAGATCTGTTTTTTCCAAGAGCTGTTATCCTGTGATTTTGGATGTTTGGATCCTGTGATTTTCAACAGTTACGTGCTCAGTTTCAACGGTGTGTCTTTGAAAATATTGTTCTACCTCACTTTTATTAAGGTTATTTTAATTTTGTTTTAAATTTGTTTTAAGTTTGTTGTAACTCAGGAAAATGACTGCATACAACTTGAGCACTTTACGTACAACCGAGTTGTAAGACATTGCACTTTTGTTTTGTAACAATACAGTCTAAGATTTAAGTTGAGAAAATAAAAAACTGAATCTGATGTAGCTTGCTTTTACTATGCTTTAATGTCTCCTGTTCATTCAGTAGTAGCCTAACAGCAAACAGAGAAGAATCATCTTTTTTCCAGTTCCTGAATATTTTTCGCATAATCGCAACTGTCCGCATATTCCGCAACTTTCCGCATATTCCACAACGTTCCGCATATTCCGCAATTTACCGCATATTCCGCATAATCGCAACTGTCCGCATATTCCGCAACTTTCCGCATATTCCACAACGTTCCGCAATTTACCGCATATCCCGCATAATCGCAACTGTCCGCATATTCCGCAACTTCCCGCATATTCCACAACTTCCCGCATATTCCGCAATTTACCGCATATTCCGCATAATCGCAACTTCCCGCATATTCCGCAACTTCTCGCATATTCCGCTATGTCCCGCATATTCCGCTATGTCCCGCATATTTCGCAACTTCCCGCAATTTCACCGCATAAAAGCGCAGAAAAACCCCGCATATTTAATCGCATAATCAAGGATTTTGGCCCGCAAAATCAAGGATTTTGGCCCGCTTAATCAAGGATTTTTGCCCGCGCTTTTCTGGAGGGTCTAATGTGTCTGTGTAGCTGCATGACTGAGTGGAAATTGATTCCAATCAAGATACAGGTTTGGAGGATTTAGCAGGTGTTGGGAATTTACCTAATCAGGCCTAGGCTGGGGTTGCTATGGTGATCAATTGGAACAACAGTGGTCCAGGGACCACCAGTGGTCCTCATTTAAAAGATGGAGTTAGTAACCAAATGGACCCTTATTAACTCTCAAGAGTTACAATTATTGTTAATCAACTACATCAGGGGTTCCCAAACTTTTTTGACTTAGGTACCCCTTGGGGGAAGATTTCTTTTATTTGTAGGGTTCATAAGAAAAAAATAAAAAATAGGAAAAAAATAAAATAAAAAATAAAGCCCCCCCCCCCCCCCAAAAAAACCGATTAATCGATTAATCGTTAATATTGAATTATACAAATCGATTTTCATTTTGGACACATTTACACATCGATCTGTAGCATACTTTATGGTTACGAGAGACATCTCAGACAGAAAGGTCAGCTTGCTGCAGTTAGCGGTTATTATTATGTCTGATATCTTGTTGTCACGTCATTAGGATCCAGCTCTATATAATATGTTCCTGTGTGTGTAATAAACTTTGTGAACCTTTAGCGTGATACTGTCTCGTGTCGCGTTATTGTTCTCCCAGGCCCGCCGCCACTGCCGCCGTACCAAAGGAATACTTCAACCGGATTATCACACACCACCCAGAACCACACACTACCTGTCTGTCAAACCAGACGAGGGTCCAGTACTTAGAGTTTACAACACAGAGTATGTGGTATTTACTCAGTTCCTACATACAGTAGGGATTTCTGCCACCTCACTATCTACAGAAAGAGGGGTGGCATATTGACGTGTAGGTATTTGTGACGAGGCTTAAAAACTAGCCACTTTTAGAAGGACCAATTTCTGTGTGGCAGCCAGGTCTTCCCTACTGTATATACAGTAACTGTCACACATGTTTACATTGCCATGCACGCCGAGGAAGGCTTGACACGGAAGCGAGTCCGTGTTGCTGTGTCTGTCCGTGCGCATATTATACAGTACCAGAAGTACTTCGGGGGGCTTACTGTACTTTCTTACTGTGAATTTCCGTGAGCCGTGCACCCCGGCAAACTGGACTTTATACTGTACAAAAAGAATGAGAGTGCTCTCATTTTGGTTTTCTACTTTTATAAATATTGAACCAATCAAATGTATTAATCAGACCCAGTGTGTGTCCAGTGGAAAACCTCGTATGAATCTGATCTCAGGTCAGAATGGGTTAACAAGAGCCTGTGACTAAATAATAACTACATTGTATCCAAGTTATGTTTTTTCCGTTTCCTGAAAACTTTCCTACAGTACAAGGTTTGCAGTGACGATATACAGTGAACACATGCATGATGTGTACACATGCATGTGTTCATGCGTGCGCACGTGTGTGTGTGTGTGTGTGTGTGTGTGACTGTGTGTGTGTGTGTGTGTGTGTGTGTGTGTGTGTGTGCATGCACGCACACGAGGCAAAGGGGTTGGATGAATGGGGGAAATTCAATGAACACCCTTCGTTTTAAAATGCAGTGGCTTTTCAGTTGTGGCAGTTTAGTTTCGTTTAAACCTAATCACCAGTCCATTTGGCAAGGATTATACACAGCTTAGGGTATTGTCCCACAAACGGGGTCTTTGATTCATAACGTTATTTGAATAAGTAATTTCATTGACAGAGAAAATTACTC
Organism: Protomyctophum parallelum; assembly: GCF_964188405.1. Lineage (NCBI taxonomy): Eukaryota > Metazoa > Chordata > Actinopteri > Myctophiformes > Myctophidae > Protomyctophum > Protomyctophum parallelum. The sequence continues at coordinate 4,396,533 of NC_139701.1, read as the reverse complement.
CATTTGAGATTGTCTTAATCACTCCCAAAGTCTCCATAGGGTGACATTAGTAACAGTGAAATGCAATTACAGTGATTAACCCATTCTGAACCGGGCACCCGTTTTGGTGTCGGCATCATGTTATGCTTTAGCTATTTAAAAATAGCAGATCTACAAGCTCATATCGCGCCACCGAGTGGCGCGATACGAGCTTGTAGGTCTGCTATTTTTTGAAAAATCGAAGAGCGACTGACATTTTTAGAATCTGATCTCAGGTCAGAATGGGTTCATCAGACCAGTGTGTGTCCAGTGGAAACCTCGTATGAATCTGATCTCAGGTCAGAATGGGTTAAGTGTACTAATTCGTTCTTGTAGTGCAAATTGCCAGGCCAGATGAGGGTTGTGCTGAAAGCAGTGAAGGCCAACATGGAAACAGCAAACAGCAAAGCGCTGAAGCATGCACATGCCTCTTTATGTCTGTCTGACAGCAGGGTTGGATAAGGACACACAACTCTCTCTTCTAGTTTTGAGCCCGTCGACTAAAACTATGAGGAAAAATGTCCGTCGTCGACTAACGTTTTACACGGAGGAAAATGGAATAAAAAAACGAAATAGAAACTAAGAAATGATGACTAAAAAAGTAAGGCTAAATATATTGTCAATTTCCTCAACAAATGGCATCTTTGTGTGAGGAATACAATTAAATGAAAGGTGTGAAGTGTGATGTGACAGACGGTGTCCTGTCTGTAACATCACATGCAAAACACAGAGACACAGAGTGGCTACCAAGGTGGGGGGGGGGACCTTTTTTTACCGGCCCACATGCGTGTTCCTCGGCGGCTCTGCCGTGTGCATGGCACACGCAGACCGCACACGCAGACACCACGCGCAGACAGCACACGCAGACCGCACACGCAGACAGCACAGAAAACCACCCGATGATAGAACCGCATAATTATCGATTATTAGTAACTGTTACGTTTTAATTGTTTAATTTCTTAACACTTTCACGAGTTACACAAGTTAATTGAAGTAGAACAGCAGCTTCCCTCCCAATAACAAGTTACATTGTCAGTGTTTAACCCATTCTGACCTGAGATCAGATTAAAAAAATGTCTATTACATCCTGACAGTTTCATTATTAACCCATTCTGACCTGAGATCAGATTCTAAAAGTGTCTTCGATTTAAAAGAAATAGCAGACCTACAAGCTCATATCGCGCCACTCGGTGGCGCGATATGAGCTTGTAGGTCTGCTATTTTTCAATAGCTAAAGCACAACACGATGCTGACACCAAAATGGGTTCCCGTTCAGAATGGGTTAATTCAGTCAAACTGCTAACGGCGAATAATGGATTAAAGATTAAATTATTTTAACTATTAACATCCCTACTTTGTATGGCAGTAGTATAGAGACCTGGGGTTCCACGGTAACATAAGCATAGCCATAGGGCTTAAGAAGTTAAATGGTTAATTAATTAGTCTCCTTGCTAATGTTTCATATTACAGTATTAAAACTGTCTTCAGGGCAAAATCGATGATGCGTTAATCCATTCTGACCGGGCACCCATTTTGGTGTCAGCATCATGTTATGCTTTAGCTATTGAAAAATAGCAGATCTACAAGCTCATAGCGCGCCACAGAGTGGCGCGATACGAGCTTGTAGGTCTGCTATTTTTTGAAAAATCGAAGACACTTTTAGAATCTGATCTCAGGTCAGAATGGGTTAATAATGAAACTGTCAGGATGTAATAGACATTTTTAGAATCTGATCTCAGGTCAGAATGGGTTAAACAAACAGTGAAAGAACATGACCAAATGTAGCAGCCCATCAATGCAGTCAAATGAGGAGGAAAATAGCCTACAGTTAGTACAGTATGTACAGTATATTATGTATGGCCGCTTTTGTTTTTGAGTGGTGCAACCACTCCAAGGAGCAGCAATGTCCCTACTGTATGTCCATCACTATGTTTAGCCCATTCTGACCTGAGATCAGATTCATATGAGGTTTCCACTGGACACACACTGGTCTGATTAACCCATTCTGACCTGAGATCAGATTCAAAAAAATGTTAGTCGTTCTTCGATTTAAAAAGAAATAGCAGACCTACAAGCTCGTATCGCGCCACTCGGTGGCGCGATATGAGCTTGTAGATCTGCTATTTTTCAATAGCTAAAGCATAACATGATGCTGACACCAAAATGGGTTTTTAACAATGACGAAAACTGTCACCTATGGTCATGAAGTGTTCCTACTCTCACCTATGGTCATGAAGTGTTCCTACTCTCACCTATGGTCATGAAGTGTTCCTACTCTCACCTATGGTCATGAAGTGTTCCTACTCTCACCTATGGTCATGAAGTGTTCCTACTCTCACCTATATGGTCATGAAGTGTTCCTACTCTCACCTATGGTCATGAAGTGTTCCTACTCTCACCTGTGGTCATGAAGTGTTCCTACTCTCACCTATATGGTCATGAAGTGTTCCTACTCTCACCTATGGTCATGAAGTGTTCCTACTCTCACCTATATGGTCATGAAGTGTTCCTACTCTCACCTATATGGTCATGAAGTGTTCCTACTCTCACCTTATATGGTCATGAAGTGTTCCTACTCTCACCTATATGGTCATGAAGTGTTCCTACTCTCACCTATATGGTCATGAAGTGTTCCTACTCTCACCTATGGTCATGAAGTGTTCCTACTCTCACCTATGGTCATGAAGTGTTCCTACTCTCACCTATGGTCATGAAGTGTTCCTACTCTCACCTATGGTCATGAAGTGTTCCTACTCTCACCTATGGTCATGAAGTGTTCCTACTCTCACCTATGGTCATGAAGTGTTCCTACTCTCACCTATGGTCATGAAGTGTTCCTACTCTCACCTATGGTCATGAAGTGTTCCTACTCTCACCTATGGTCATGAAGTGTTCCTACTCTCACCTATGGTCATGAAGTGTTCCTACTCTCACCTATGGTCATGAAGTGTTCCTACTCTCACCTATGGTCATGAAGTGTTCCTACTCTCACCTATGGTCATGAAGTGTTCCTACTCTCACCTATGGTCATGAAGTGTTCCTACTCTCACCTATGGTCATGAAGTGTTCCTACTCTCACCTATGGTCATGAAGTGTTCCTACTCTCACCTATGGTCATGATGTGTTCCTACACTCACATATGGTCATGAAGTGTTCCTACTCTCACCTATGGTCATGAAGTGTTCCTACTCTCACCTATGGTCATGAAGTGTGGGTCATGACCGAAAGAATAAGGTTGCGAATACAAGCGGACGAAATTAGTTTTCTTCGACGGGTGGATGGCATCTCCCTTAGAGATAGGGTGAGTTCAGTCACACGAGAGAGACCTGTCAATTTAAACTCTAGACGGGGTCCACCTCCACCCCAAAGTTATTTGTGCAGCCGCGCCTCAGTGGCAGCCGGCGAAAACTAGAGTTCTCACCAGGCCCGAAAACCTTCTTACTGGTTATTTGGTTATAATTGCAATCTGCAACTTTCATATTATCCAGCCTGAGATGTGCATCCGGGTCCCCTGTGTGTGAACTGACATTTCATGGAGCTAATAGAGCATGCCTGCTTGCTCAGGGGAGAAATTACATTTTAACTTTCAGCCAGTACCATTCGTCAGCCAGTAATGATCGTACCCGACCACTGGGAGAACAGCTACAACTACAGCAGTTTTGTATTAGTTATGTTGAATTGTGTTGTATTGTAACCTTACGGATTGGTCAAAATAACGATTAATTCACAGAAAATTGCAGGATTGCAGCTTTAGTACGTTGTATGAAGACATGACCATAATCCAATCCAACATTTTCTGTTTATTGTAAATGATTATTTAGGGCGAGAATGGGTCGTATTCAGACATACAGAGAGACATGAAAGGAAAGGAAAGGTACCATGTTTACCCAGGGTAACTGGACTAAGCTCAAGAACTTGTTTACAGCCAGGCCCTGCTCATAGAACATTTCATGGTAGGGGTTCAATGCCTTGTTCAAGGGCACTTCAGCGGTGGTAATTTTAACGTGCCGGTCCGGGGTTACATACAGGTCTACAGACAGACATACATACAGAGACATACATACAGGTCTACAGACAGACATACCGGATGTTACAAATGTGAAACAAGAAAGCCTCATTGCGAGGATCACAGCGTCGGCTATGGTCGGTGGTTCGAATCCCGGCTCCTCCTGTCCACTTGTCGAAGTGTCCTTGGGCAAAGACACTGAACCCCACATTGCCTCCAATGAGTCGGTCGGTGTGAGCTTTGCCACCATTGGTGTGTGGGAAGTGAGGACTGAGGACGCTGGCGTCGACTGATCGCCACTTCACCTCTCAATGTATGAATGAATGAACCATTGTAAAGTGCTTTGAGCACTTGGAAAAAACGCTATAAAAATGCAATTCATTACAGACAGACAGACAGACTGACAGTGATTCTTGGATACTGTACTGTAGAAGATTAAATCAGACCCGGGCTGATGGCGGTTACTGTACTGTAACTGTTCCCCTCTACCTGCCTTGTACGGTCCAGTAGCTCACATTCACATCTGGATGTCATCACTACAGCCCCCCCCCACACACACACAGTCCTACACAGTCCTTTCCACTGGCCTCTCTCCAACATACACAAACACATTGTTCCTTCACGGCTGGAGCCCTTCATTTCACCCTGCGTCGCTTGCTTTAACAGTAGGGAACCTTACTGTACATGCTGAAGGAGTTCATATACGGTGATACACATGATTTAGAATACCTTCTTCACCATAACAACTAACAGCTTTAACCAATTTTGACCTGAGATCAGATTCTAAAAATGTCTTCTACATCCAGAAAAAGCTATGTTTCTATCCTCGTATCGCGCCACTCGGTGGCGCGCTACGAGCTTGTAGATCTGCTATTTTTCAATAGCTAAAGCATAACATGATGCTGACACCAAAAGGGATTCCCTCCCAAAATGGGTTAAGCATGCATCACAATTTTGGGTATGTTATCATAAGAAAGAAAGAAAGAATTGTCAAACATAAAACATAAATAAAGACAGCTATTTTTGAATAGTGGTTAAGGGAATCTCACACATTCATCACTCTTTTCACCAGACCTATACTGTATGTTGCATGCGGTGTCATCAGCCTGCCGGTCCCAGCAGCCTCAATGGAACTACTGCTTGTTGTTACAGTACCATGTGCAACTACAGTATAAGACATACACCAGAGGAGTATGTGTGCCTGTGTGCGTGCCGTGCACTGCGTGCGTGTGTGCGTGCGCATGCAAATTTCACAGAGTAATTTCGATGCAAGGCATAACAATACTCAGGGAATTCATGAGAGGAAGGAAATGAGATGGATTCTCCGCTGGGTGTTTCTGTTTCACCGTTATTGTGAATACAGTATCGTACTGTACGTTGCCAAGATCCCAGATGCGGTGGCAATTTACATGGGCTTAATGAACCTGTTCGCTTAGACATGCCTCTTCCCTCCAGTCTTCCTTCCTATTCTATTCCCCGAACACTGCTGCTGGCACATGGGGGCCAGGCAAAAATCCATCTTGTAATAGGCTTTAGATAACAACATGATGACAGTTAATATGTATTCGAGCCAAACTGGTGCATTTCTTTCTCCTCATCTGTGTTGGCGCTGTGCCACCGTGTCAGCGTGCATGTCTCAGTGACAAAATGCAATTTATTGGATACGCTAAAGCAAGAGCAGCAATTTTCTCCAGGATTTTTGATGGGTTTTGTCATTAAGGAGATTAAGGCGAGGAACAACAATTGATCAAGGCTCTGGACGGTTATTGAATTAAGCAGAACTATGATGATGCATCCACGTCGCTGCACTTGATTTGTTGTATTTTAACCCATTTTGACCTGAGATCAGATTCTAAAAAATGTCTTCTACATCCTGACAGTTTTTTGAAAAAGCTATGTTTCTATGTCAGTGGTTCTTTCGATTTTTCAAAAATAGCAGACCTACAAGCTATGAGCTTGCAGATCTGCTATTTTTCAATAGCTAAAGCATAACATAATGCTAACACCAAAAGGGGTTCCCGCCCCAAAATGGGTTAATACGTTGGGAAGATTACTGTGTACAGTAATGCAGAACTTATTTTATAATTTGGGATTTGACATTCCCCGTCTCTTCAGGCGCTGTGCGTCTCCTCTGGGGAATGTTCATAGACAGTCAGAATTTAATCTGGCTCATTGTTTTATAAAAAGCAGTACTCACAGTCTCACACACATCAATGTGGAAGTAAAAGTCTGCTATTCAAACGTTACTTTAGCAATAAGTATAAAAGTTTGGGCATCAAAATATACTTAACTTGGAGTCCGCCATTAGCATGAATTCGTGTCATTTGTCATTCACGCCAATTGGTCTTTTATAGTGCTTTTGATCGATCGAGTCGAGATGCTACTCACATTAGCATCAGGTTGCTAGCTGATGATGTTAACAAGACTGGAGTGTGCCATCTTGAATCTCGTTGCACCCACGGCCACTCTATCTGCTTCTTTCAATCATCCTTTAACCCCAAATGGCATTTCTGGTCAAAACAAGGTATATTCCACAGCCCATAGCGTCCGACCCAGGGATCATTGGACGACCTGCTCTACCTCCTGAGCCACAGCCGCCTCTGTCTGTCTGTCTGTCTGTCTGTCTGTCTGTCTGTCTGTCTGTCTGTCTGTCTGTCTGTCTGTCTGTCTGTCTGTCTGTCTGTCTGTCTGTCTGTCTGTCTGTCGCCTGCCTGCCTGCCTGTGTCTGTGTCCCCTTTATGACCAAATATGGAGACCCCAGAACTCTCCGAAATTGGCATCAAAAACTGGCCTCAAAGTACTCTGATAACAGGTATACTGCTCTAAGTACTGCAGCATCACAGACTGACCTCAAAGTACTCTGATAACAGGTATACTGCTCTAAGTACTGCAGCATCACAGACTGACCTCAAAGTACTCTGATAACAGGTATACTGCTCTAAGTACTGCAGCATCACAGACTGACCTCAAAGTACTCTGATAACAGGTATACTACTCTAAGTACTGCAGCATCACAGACTGACCTCAAAGTACTCTGATAACAGGTATACTGCTCTAAGTACTGCAGCATCACAGACTGACCTCAAAGTACTCTGATAACAGGTATACTGCTCTAAGTACTGCAGCATCACAGACTGACCTCAAAGTACTCTGATAACAGGTATACTGCTCTAAGTACTGCAGCATCACAGACTGACCTCAAAGTACTCTGATAACAGGTATACTGCTCTAAGTACTGCAGCATCACAGACTGACCTCAAAGTACTCTGATAACAGGTATACTGCTCTAAGTACTGCAGCATCACAGACTGACCTCAAAGTACTCTGATAACAGGTATACTGCTCTAAGTACTGCAGCATCACAGACTGACCTCAAAGTACTCTGATAACAGGTACTGCTCTAAGTACTGCAGCATCACAGACTGACCTCAAAGTACTCTGATAACAGGTACTGCTCTAAGTACTGCAGCATCACAGACTGACCTCAAAGTACTCTGATAACAGGTATACTGCTCTAAGTACTGCAGCATCACAGACTGACCTCAAAGTACTCTGATAACAGGTATACTGCTCTAAGTACTGCAGCATCACAGACTGACCTCAAAGTACTCTGATAACAGGTACTGCTCTAAGTACTGCAGCATCACAGACTGACCTCAAAGTACTCTGATAACAGGTACTGCTCTAAGTACTGCAGCATCACAGACTGACCTCAAAGTACTCTGATAACAGGTACTGCTCTAAGTACTGCAGCATCACAGACTGACCTCAAAGTACTCTGATAACAGGTATACTGCTCTAAGTACTGCAGCATCACAGACTGACCTCAAAGTACTCTGATAACAGGTACTGCTCTAAGTACTGCAGCATCACAGACTGACCTCAAAGTACTCTGATAACAGGTATACTGCTCTAAGTACTGCAGCATCACAGACTGACCTCAAAGTACTCTGATAACAGGTATACTGCTCTAAGTACTGCAGCATCACAGACTGACCTCAAAGTACTCTGATAACAGGTACTACTCTAAGTACTGCAGCATCACAGACTGGCCTCAAAGTACTCTGATTACAGGTACTGCTCTAAGTACTGCAGCATCACAGACTGACCTCAAAGTACTCTGATTACAGGTACTGCTCTAAGTACTGCAGCATCACAGACTGACCTCAAAGTACTCTGATAACAGGTATACTGCTCTAAGTACTGCAGCATCACAGACTGACCTCAAAGTACTCTGATAACAGGTACTACTCTAAGTACTGCAGCATCACAGACTGGCCTCAAAGTACTCTGATTACAGGTACTGCTCTAAGTACTGCAGCATCACAGACTGACCTCAAAGTACTCTGATAACAGGTATACTGCTCTAAGTACTGCAGCATCACAGACTGACCTCAAAGTACTCTGATAACAGGTATACTGCTCTAAGTACTGCAGCATCACAGACTGACCTCAAAGTACACTGACAACTTGTGCTGCACTAGTAAATGCAATTAGTACTTATGCGTGGTCTATACTTCACACAACAGTGTGTAGGCTGTTCCTTTCGGGCAGATTGATTGGCTTAACTTTTACACTAAGCGAGGAAGAAAACGCTGTGATAACTGATAATGAACCAAAACACTTAAGTGTGACCTACGACCCCCGACCGCACGTCTCAGCTCACTGTAAATGTGACAGGGACGACAACAGCTCGGCTATTTCGTTCCATTTTACGGCTCCGTATGCGAGAAGCAGCCCTCCCTGTCTGACCTGCTTTACGCTGAATTGTAAGTAATTTCAGGTGGGAGGCAAAAAAAAAGGCTGATAAGAAATTAAGTCACTAAGCTCTTAAATTGGCTGTTACAGTACACTACTGTAGAAGCTGGCCAGGACTCTAACCCATTTTGACCTGAGATCAGATTCTAAAAAATGTCTTCTACATCCAGACAGTTTTATGAAAAAGCTATGTTTCTATGTCAGTCGTTCTTTGATTTTTTTCAAAAATAGCAGACCTACAAGCTCATATCGCGCCACTCTGTGGCGCGATATGAGCTTGTAGATCTGCTATTTTTTAATAGCTAAAGCATAGCATAATGCTAACACCAAAAGGGGTTCCCGCCCCAAAATGGGATATATAAGACACATGCAGCCTGTAACCTGAGAGAGTTTTCCTCATCAGTTTATGAAACATGCAATTAGTTGAAGATGGCCGGAAGGTTTACTAAATAACCCCATTAAAGAGAACGGTGTTAAATAGGAAAGTGCCCCAAGCCAAATGTAATGGGTTTTTCCACTGACATGCTTTCTATTTGATAGCGAGGGAAGAATGCTCTCCCATAGCTCCTCTGTTTAAATTCCTACAATGCACACCTTGAGATTGACAGAGTGCATTCCACATATAAGTTGTATAAAATATTTACATTATAGGCCAGTGGTTTTCAACCAGTGGTCCAGGGACCACTGAGGGGGTTCCAGGTGGTCCCCAAAATGATGGAGAGTGTTAAACATCTGATTTACCTAAAGGACCACTTCACCACTTTTCAACCTATCTTCATATAATAGGTCCTCACTAATAATCATGAAAAAAATGGCGCAATTTCTTTCTACTCGGTCTGTGTCTCATAGGAGGGCTGTGGGCAGTTCAGAAACCGTCTTCCAGTGACATCATCAATGGGGAATACAATCTAATAATACAATCTAATAGAAACTGCAGGCTTTCTAGTCCTGAAAAGTTGCAATGCGAAAATGGAAGCCATCATTCTCACGATAATGAAAATCTAAACATTTTTGTAAAATAATCTTGTTTAAAAAAATCTGCCTAATGATGATGTCACTGGAAGACGGTTTCTAAAGTGCCCACAGCCCTCCTATGAGACACAGACTGAGTAGAAAAAAATCGTGCCATTTTATCATGATTATTAGTGAGGACCTATTATATGAAGATAGGTTGAAAAGTGGTGAAGTGGGCCTTTAATGTAAAAGAAGTCTACATTCTACACAATTAGAGAACGTAAATGTTTAAGAATCTGGAGGCAAACTTGACTGTTAACCAGATGAGGTGATAGCAAGATATCGCTCTGCCTATAAATCCAAGTTATATCAACACTGAAAATCTGGGTTTTTAAAGGGAGCTATTTAAAACACACCGTTTTACAGCTTGATTGAATGGAGCCACAGTTGCTTAATGCTCCCATTATCCCCGGCTTCGGTTGCTTTGTGAATGAGCCAAATGATTTACAAACACTCGTCTTTCTGTTGGTGAGGTTTTAGCAGATGTGCTGTCAGCTGAGGACAGGAGATAAAGTGGTGCATCTATACTACATGTGTCTATTTTACTATGTCTATTTTATATATAGCTCCAGCAGGCCCAGGACCTAAATTCACAAATGGTTTTGTATTTTTCAAAAAATAGCAGACCTACAAGCTCGTAGCGCGCCACTCGGTGGCGCGCTACGAGCTTGTAGATCTGAGCTTGTAGATCTGAGCTTGTAGATCTGAGCTTGTAGATCTGAGCTTGTAGATCTGAGCTTGTAGATCTGAGCTTGTAGATCTGAGCTTGTAGATCTGCTATTTTAAATAGCTAAAGCATAACATAATGCTACTGTAACACCAAAAAGGGGTTCCCGCCCAGAATGGGTTAATAATCATCACAATCATCCCACCAGACTATGGGATACATGTCCCTCTAGGCTATGGAACCGGAACTATAGCCCAACGGACACGACTTGCCCATCCCGGCTTAAAACAATCCCCGGGGGCCAAAAAAGCGATTTCTCATTTTGATTGAAAAGCATCGTTATCGTTATTGTTAGCACCGATCGTTAGCCTCTGGTATAGCTCCCATGGTGTGTATAGCTCCTCATGCACATGCACGTGCACGCACGCGATCTAATGCAATCTCAGATTGACCTAAAGTACCATGTTTAGAGCCTAATAAAACATTACTTTCGAGGTCGACACTATGAATGTTATTATTCCGGGGCGGCAGATCAGACCATGGCCTGTAGCCTGAATTGAGGGCAATCATTGTTTATGTCGCGCATTTCACTGGCCTCACTGACCTCATGATACCACCTATGGTAACTGCATGGAGGCGGTTATGGGATCGACGCTACAAGCCAAATACAAACGTACTTATCACTCTGGGAGGTACTAGAGGAATTCAATTCAAGCCAAAGCTCCAGACATACTCTCTCTCCCCGTGCCTTCAGCCTGGTGGAGACGATATGCCAGTTAAACTATTTAAATAATATATATTGTATGGACACAGACACAGACAGTATATACTGCATATGTGTCAAAAAATGGCCACATTTTTATTTCAATCCTATTGTTACAGCATGCACAGTTAGTTGCACACAAGAGGCTCACACATATGCGATCAGCCCCACTTGCCTGATATACGTACAGTAGAATGAGTAGTATGGAATAACTGACAACTTTCCAGATGCATGTTATGCACACACTACACTCCACACACATCATTCCATGCGTTTGGTCTAAAGTCCAGGGCCAGAGAGGGGATAAAAAACCTGGTTAATCATTCCTATAATTCTGGGAGAAATGATGTACGGGTTTCTAACCTTCTGGCGATCTCCACCGCCTCAGGCAACACGGATCAGTTGTTTATTGATTCCTGCAGAAGGACAATCACTATTCAGCTCTTCATGGTCACCTACTCTGGGTATGAACACCTCTATTCACATGATGACTGGAGCTCTTCATGGTCACCTACTCTGGGTATGAACACCTCTATTCACATGATGACTGGAGCTCTTTATGGTCACCTACTCTGGGTCTGAACACCTCTATTCACATGATGACTGGAGCCCTTCATGGTCACCTACTCTGGGTACGAACACCTCTATTCACATGATGACTGGAGCCCTTCATGGTCACCTACTCTGGGTACGAACACCTCTATTCACATGATGACTGGAGCTCTTCATGGTCACCTACTCTGGGTATGAACACCTCTATTCACATGATGACTGGAGCCCTTCATGGTCACCTACTCTGGGTATGAACACCTCTATTCACATGATGACTGGAGCTCTTTATGGTCACCTACTCTGGGGTATGAACACCTCTATTCACATGATGACTGGAGCTCTTCATGGTCACCTACTCTGGGTATGAACACCTCTATTCACATGATGACGGGAGCTCTTCATGGTCACCTACTCTGGGTATGAACACCTCTATTCACATGATGACTGGAGCTCTTCATGGTCACCTACTCTGGGTATGAACACCTCTATTCACATGATGACTGGAGCCCTTCATGGTCACCTACTCTGGGTATGAACACCTCTATTCACATGATGACTGGAGCTCTTCATGGTCACCTACTCTGGGTTATGAACACCTCTATTCACATGATGACTGGAGCCCTTCATGGTCACCTACTCTGGGTATGAACACCTCTATTCACATGATGACTGGAGCCCTTCATGGTCACCTACTCTGGGTATGAACACCTCTATTCACATGATGACTGGAGCTCTGCATGGTCACCTACTCTGGGGACTATGAACACCTCTATTCACATGATGACTGGAGCCCTTCATGGTCACCTACTCTGGGTATGAACACCTCTATTCACATGATGACTGGAGCCCTTCATGGTCACCTACTCTGGGTATGAACACCTCTATTCACATGATGACTGGAGCTCTGCATGGTCACCTACTCTGGGGACTATGAACACCTCTATTCACATGATGACTGGAGCTCTTCATGGTCACCTACTCTGGGGACTATGAACACCTCTATTCACATGATGACTGGAGCTCTTCATGGTCACCTACTCTGGGGACTATGAACACCTCTATTCACATGATGACTGGAGCTCTGCATGGTCACCTACTCTGGGTATGAACACCTCTATTCACATGATGACTGGAGCTCTTCATGGTCACCTACTCTGGGTATGAACACCTCTATTCACATGAGGACTGGAGCCCTTCATGGTCACCTACTCTGGGTATGAACACCTCTATTCACATGATGACTGGAGCCCTTCATGGTCACCTACTCTGGGTATGAACACCTCTATTCACATGATGACTGGAGCCCTTCATGGTCACCTACTCTGGGTATGAACACCTCTATTCACATGATGACTGGAGCCCTTCATGGTCACCTACTCTGGGTATGAACACCTCTATTCACATGATGACTGGAGCCCTTCATGGTCACCTACTCTGGGTCTGAACACCTCTATTCACATGATGACTGGAGCTCTGCATGGTCACCTACTCTGGGTACGAACACCTCTATTCACATGATGACTGGAGCCCTTCATGGTCACCTACTCTGGGTACGAACACCTCTATTCACATGATGACTGGAGCCCTTCATGGTCACCTACTCTGGGTACGAACACCTCTATTCACATGATGACTGGAGCCCTTCATGGTCACCTACTCTGGGTACGAACACCTCTATTCACATGATGACTGGAGCCCTTCATGGTCACCTACTCTGGGTATGAACACCTCTATTCACATGATGACTGGAGCTCTTCATGGTCACCTACTCTGGGTATGAACACCTCTATTCACATGATGACTGGAGCCCTTCATGGTCACCTACTCTGGGTATGAACACCTCTATTCACATGATGACTGGAGCCCTTCATGGTCACCTACTCTGGGTATGAACACCTCTATTCACATGATGACTGGAGCCCTTCATGGTCACCTACTCTGGGTCTGAACACCTCTATTCACATGATGACTGGAGCTCTGCATGGTCACCTACTCTGGGTACGAACACCTCTATTCACATGATGACTGGAGCCCTTCATGGTCACCTACTCTGGGTACGAACACCTCTATTCACATGATGACTGGAGCCCTTCATGGTCACCTACTCTGGGTACGAACACCTCTATTCACATGATGACTGGAGCTCTTCATGGTCACCTACTCTGGGTATGAACACCTCTATTCACATGATGACTGGAGCTCTTCATGGTCACCTACTCTGGGTATGAACACCTCTATTCACATGATGACTGGAGCTCTACATGGTCACCTACTCTGGGTATGAACACCTCTGTTCACATGATGACTGGAGCCCTTCATGGTCACCTACTCTGGGTATGAACACCTCTGTTCACATGATGACTGGAGCTCTTCATGGTCACCTACTCTGGGTATGAACACCTCTATTCACATGATGACTGGAGCCCTTCATGGTCACCTACTCTGGGTACTATGAACACCTCTATTCACATGATGACTGGAGCCCTTCATGGTCACCTACTCTGGGTATGAAGTATGAACACCTCTATTCACATGATGACTGGAGCTCTTCATGGTCACCTACTCTGGGTACGAACACCTCTGTTCACATGATGACTGGAGCTCTACATGGTCACCTATTCTGGGTATGAACACCTCTATTCACATGATGACTGGAGCTCTTCATGGTCACCTACTCTGGGTATGAACACCTCTATTCACATGATGACTGGAGCTCTTCATGGTCACCTACTCTGGGTACGAACACCTCTGTTCACATGAGGACTGGAGCTCTAGTCTACACCTCTCCATCAAACTACAGAATTTAATAATTGACCGTTGTTTGTCATTAGGAAATGTGCTTAATTAAAGAAATAGTGTCCATGTAGTGACATACATCTGTTCAGAATGAGATGCAGGATTTACTGACATTGGAGAGGAGAGGGTCGTCCACAGTCTCACACACATTGTAACATTGTAACGTCATGATTGTCCTAGTGATGGTAAATTGGCAACACACTACATTCCAAGAGAGTCCAATCAATTGTGTAATATGGCAATAAAGTAAAGAATCTTGAATCTTGACACTGTTCATTAGTAGCAGCAGATTGGAGAGTACATAATAACGCTCCTTGAATGGATTAATACGGCTGATGACAGACCCTCTCTGTAGCTCTGTCAGGTTCACATCCACCATCAGAGGACGCTGGCACGAGTGCCTCTTTTGATTTGTTCCCTGAGGGGCTGGATAACTTATTTTTTTTATTTTACCTTTTTTTATGTATTGTATGTTTTTACCCTGTGGGCCATGAGCCTGTAATAAAGTTTATATATATATATATATATGCTGCCGTTGTGATTCTAATAGCCAGTTTATCATGAGAATTCCCCCCCAACTCCCACGCAGCAAACATGTCCTTCCATATGTTTGAAAGTAATATTTTCTTAAAACAGAACGTAAACTGGTATTCAGTGCCAATGTGGTGGGTTGGTTTAGGCCCGTTTCAAATGTCACTCTCAGGACAAAATGGTGACCATTAAATGCCGGTGAATGTGACATATTGAAGCTGTGGCTGAACCAGCAACACATTTGAGTTGACAGTGGGGAGACACTGGGATGGAGACGGGCCAAGTATTTAATTGAAAACAGGTTTGGGTAAACCGCTGATTTACAGTCAGAAATAATACTGTCTCCTGAGAGACATGCAAAGTGGCTGCAGTGGCTTCTCCAAAATGTATTGTGGGCTCCCAAAATGTATATCAGCGGGTTAGTTATGAAAATTCCAACATGGCAAAAGCCTCCAAAACAGAATTAACATTTCCACAGAGACACTGAGAGACAGCAGAGTGGGGAAGGAATGCTTGTTACATACATGTATGCGTTTGTGTGCTTATTGTGTGCATACTTTAACCCATTCTGACCTGAGATCAGATTCATACGAGGTTTCCACTGGACACACACTGGTCTGATTAACCCATTCTGACCCGAGATCAGATTTAAAAATGTCAGTCGTTTTTTTAGATTTTTCAAAAATAGCAGACCTACAAGCTCGTATCGCGCCACTCGGTGGCGCGATATGAGCTTGTAGATCTGCTATTTTTAAATAGCTAAAGCATAACATGATGCTGACACCAAAATGGGTTCCCGTTCAGAATGGATTAATGCATACCACAAAGCATTTTTGGGTTACAAGAACTTTGGGAGAAAAGTGGAAACAAAAAAAAGCCTCATTTCATTCACCAATGGGCCAAATTGCCGAGGTGCTCCTTGTGATAATAGCCAGCCAACTCATTAGGATTATGCTGTGGTCCACCTACGGCAATAACCACTATTCTTTACCCCAAAGTGCATTCTGCAGTCCGTCCTTCGTCCAGTCATTTGGGCCGAGGCTGTGTCAGCGTTATAGGGTTGTATATCTTTGCTAGTGTATGTGAACTTTGTGAGGGTATAGGGTGGCTAATTCCTGGGCTGAACTTTGGTCCCTAGTCTATAGTCATAATGGAGCCAGTTGATTCATAGACACACATGCACACGCACACACGCACGCAGGCCAAAGGCACACACGCACGCAGGCCAAAGGCACACATGCGCGCAGGCCAAAGGCACGCAGGCCAAAGGCACACATGCATGCAGGCCAAAGGCACACACGCACAAAAGCATCAGACTGTTGAACTGACCACCGCCTGTCACCAGGCTGATATCTACTGTACCCAGAGCCTTCTAATAGAGAGTTGCTTCACACCAGGCTGATATCTACCCAGAGCCTTCTAATAGAGAGTTGCTTCACACCAGGCTGATATCTACCCAGAGCCTTCTATTAGAGAGTTGCTTCACACCAGGCTGATATCTACCCAGAGCCTTCTATTAGAGAGTTGCTTCACACCAGGCTGATAACTACCCAGAGCCTTCTATTAGAGAGTTGCTTCACACCAGGCTGATAACTACCCAGAGCCTTCTATTAGAGAGTTGCTTCACACCAGGCTGATAACTACCCAGAGCCTTCTATTAGAGAGTTGCTTCACACCAGGCTGATATCTACCCAGAGCCTTCTATTAGAGAGTTGCTTCACACCAGGCTGATATCTACCCAGAGCCTTCTATTAGAGAGTTGCTTCACACCAGGCTGATATCTACCCAGAGCCTTCTATTAGAGAGTTGCTTCACACCAGGGCCAGGCTGATATCTACCCAGAGCCTTCTATTAGAGAGTTGCTTCACACCAGGGCCAGGCTGATATCTACCCAGAGCCTTCTATTAGAGAGTTGCTTCACACCAGGGCCAGGCTGATATCTACCCAGAGCCTTCTATTAGAGAGTTGCTTCACACCAGGCTGATATCTACCCAGAGCCTTCTATTAGAGAGTTGCTTCACACCAGGCTGATATCTACTCCAGAGCCTTCTATTAGAGAGTTGCTTCACACCAGGCTGATAACTACCCAGAGCCTTCTATTAGAGAGTTGCTTCACACCAGGCTGATATCTACCCAGAGCCTTCTATTAGAGAGTTGCTTCACACCAGGGCCAGGCTGATATCTACCCAGAGCCTTCTATTAGAGAGTTGCTTCACACCAGGGCCAGGCTGATATCTACCCAGAGCCTTCTATTAGAGAGTTGCTTCACACCAGGCTGATATCTACCCAGAGCCTTCTATTAGAGAGTTGCTTCACACCAGGCTGATATCTACCCAGAGCCTTCTATTAGAGAGTTGCTTCACGTCCGTTCACTTCATCGGGCCAGGTCTGTGAATGGGTGAATTGATGCACAATCTACATTATGTAAAGCGCCTTGGATAAAGGCGCTATATAAATGCACCATTTACCATTTATTTACATTTAAAATAACAAAAACCATGGCGCTTGGACGAAAACGAATTCTGCACACGTTGTTACGCCTAGTGTAAACCTGTGATTTGACAATAACCCATTCTGAACGGGCACCCATTTTGGTGTCAGCATCATGGTTGTGCTTTAGCTATTTAAAAATAGCAGATCTACAAGCTCATATCGCGCCACCGAGTGGCGCGATACGAGCTTGTAGGTCTGCTATTTTTGAAAAATCGAAGAGCGACTGACATTTTTAGAATCTGATCTCAGGTCAGAATGGGTTCATCAGACCAGTGTGTGTCCGGCGGAAACCTCGTATGAATCTGATCTCAGGTCAGAATGGGATAAAGTCTGACTCTGGCTGTCTGTCTTTCTGTTGCACATGGTAACGTTAGACGGGCCCCTATACCGAGGCCTCATCCGGTTACACATCCCTATGTTCTCTGAGGTTTCATCTGAGAAAAGCTAGAGATCTATTTTGAGGATAAGATAAAAAACATACAACGATACCCGATGCTCTACGGTCAATATGTACAGTAATACACAGTAAATATTATATCCACCTTAGTGTTTCGCGTTACTATGATACAGTAGCTACAGTAGCTATCAACCTTTGAAAAACAAAAGAGGGCTGCACTGATATGCTAGCAGTAATTTCGTGATGTCAGATTCAATAGGTGACAAACAAATGGTGCATATCACGTTTTTGAAATGAAACTGCCCCAGTTTCAAACGCTAACGGGTGACCATATCAACCGGCGTGGTGCGTGCGGTGAGACAGTGGTCAGTGCACTGGCCAGAGACATGTGATACTGATGGAACGTACGTACAGTAGCGTTACCAGGCTGCCACTCCACTGTAAGCCCTGGTAACCAGTGACCTTGACAGGAAGATAGGACGGCCCCCATCCAGATAACCATGTCGTCCATCATGGAGCCACTGACCCAAACACAGCCACCAGAAGAAAGGACCTTCTCAATGGAGAACACTCCCCCCTCCACACACACACACACACACACACACACACACACACACACACACACACACACAACTGACCCAAACACAGCAACAAGAAGAATGAACGTTCTCAATGGAGAAAACTCCCCCCTCCCCCCTCCACACACACACACACAGACGCATACGCTCACACACAGATCCACACAAATACAGTACACTGCATGCATACTATGTATTGTACACACAGAGATATGGGCACGGAGGACGCACACTATCTCTCTTTCTCTCTCTATCACACACAGACAACGGGGAGAGAGACCGGGAAAATGGCCTTCTGCCGGGAAGAATGGAGCAAAACGAAGAATGGAGCAAAAAGCTCATTTCTGCAAGTGATTAATGGTGTGTGGAGTTACATAGTGTTGCAGGGACACTGCTCTGTCAGTCAACACTACTACCCACACCTGGCTCCCTCTCTTCCCCCTATCCCCTCTGCCCTATCCCCCTATCCCCCTATCCCCTCTGCCCTATCCCCCTATCCCCCTCTGCCCTATCCCCCTATCCCCCTCTGCCCTATCCCCCTATCCCCCTCTGCCCTATCCCCCTATCCCCCTCTGCCCTATCTCCCTATCCCCTCTCTGCCTCTCTCTCTCTCATATAAACACACACATAATCATCCACATACACAATAACCCATTTTGGGGCGGGAACCCCTTTTGGTGTTATAGCATTACGTTATGCTTTATAGCTATTGAAAAATAGCAGACCTACAAGCTCATAGCACGCCACCGAGTGGCGCGCTATGAGCTTGTAGGTCTGCTATTTTTTGAAAAATTGAATAACGACTGACATATAAACATAGATTTTTCAGAAAACTGTCAGGATGTAGAAGACATTTTTTAGAATCTGATCTCAGGTCAGAATGGTAAACTGTCAGGATGTAGAAGACATTTTTAGAATCTGATCTCAGGTCAGAATGGGTTAATGGACACACAAACACGCATGTGTGCCTTCTTCCCGCGCATGCATACAGTCAGAGCTGTGTACTGTAGTGCTCCTTCTTCAAAGAGCTCTCTCTCTCTCTCTCTCTCTCTCTCTCTCTCTCTCTCTCTCTCTCTCTCTCTCTCTCTCTCTCTCTCTCTCTCTCTCTCTCTCTCTCTCTCTCTCTCTCTCTCTCTCTCTCTCTCTCTCTCTCTCTCTCCAGATTGTCTGTAGCTTCAGTGCATCACCTCTGGACAGGCAGGACCTCTAAGACTGTTCACAGGCTGTAACCACACTAACAAGAGACAGGCAGGACCTCTAAGACTGTCCACAGGCTGTAACCACACTAACAAGAGACAGGCAGGACCTCTAAGACTGTTCACAGGCTGTAACCACACTAACAAGAGACAGACAGGACCTCTAAGACTGTTCACAGGCTGTAACCACACTAACAAGAGACAGACAGGACCTCTAAGACTGTTCACAGGGCTGTAACCACACTAACAAGAGACAGCAGGACTCTAAGACTGTTCACAGGCTGTAACCACACTAACAAGAGACAGACAGGACCTCTAAGACTGTTCACAGGCAGTAACCACACTAACAAGAGACAGACAGGACCTCTAAGACTGTTCACAGGCTGTAACCACACTAACAAGAGACAGACAGGACCTCTAAGACTGTTCACAGGCTGTAACCACACTAACAAGAGACAGACAGGACCTCTAAGACTGTTCACAAGGCTGTAACCACACTAACAAGAGACAGACAGGACCTCTAAGACTGTTCACAGGCTGTAACCACACTAACAAGAGACAGACAGGACCTCTAAGACTGTCCACAGGCTGTAACCACACTAACAAGAGACAGACAGGACCTCTAAGACTGTCCACAGGCTGTAACCACACTAACAAGAGACAGGCAGGACCTCTAAGACTGTTCACAGGCTGTAACCACACTAACAAGAGACAGACAGGACCTCTAAGACTGTTCACAGGCAGTAACCACACTAACAAGAGACAGACAGGACCTCTAAGACTGTTCACAGGCAGTAACCACACTAACAAGAGACAGACAGGACCTCTAAGACTGTTCACAGGGCAGTAACCACACTAACAAGAGACAGACAGGACCTCTAAGACTGTTCACAGGCAGTAACCACACTAACAAGAGACAGACAGGACCTCTAAGACTGTCCACAGGGCAGTAACCACACTAACAAGAGACAGACAGGACCTCTAAGACTGTTCACAGAGGCTGTAACCACACTAACAAGAGACAGACAGGACCTCTAAGACTGTCCACAGGCTGTAACCACACTAACAAGAGACAGACAGGACCTCTAAGACTGTTCACAGGCTGTAACCACACTAACAAGAGACAGACAGGACCTCTAAGACTGTTCACAGGCTGTAACCACACTAACAAGAGACAGACAGGACCTCTAAGACTGTTCACAGGCTGTAACCACACTAACAAGAGACAGACAGGACCTCTAAGACTGTTCACAGGCTGTAACCACACTAACAAGAGACAGACAGGACCTCTAAGACTGTTCACAGGCTGTAACCACACTAACAAGAGACAGACAGGACCTCTAAGACTGTTCACAGGCTGTAACCACACTAACAAGAGACAGACAGGACCTCTAAGACTGTTCACAGGCAGTAACCACACTAACAAGAGACAGACAGGACCTCTAAGACTGTTCACAGGCTGTAACCACACTAACAAGAGACAGACAGGACCTCTAAGACTGTTCACAGGCAGTAACCACACTAACAAGAGACAGACAGGACCTCTAAGACTGTTCACAGGCAGTAACCACACTAACAAGAGACAGGCAGGACCTCTAAGACTGTTCACAGGCAGTAACCACACTAACAAGAGACAGACAGGACCTCTAAGACTGTTCACAGGGCAGTAACCACACTAACAAGAGACAGACAGGACCTCTAAGACTGTTCACAGGGCAGTAACCACACTAACAAGAGACAGGCAGGACCTCTAAGACTGTTCACAGGCAGTGACCACACTAACAAGAGACAGACAGGACCTCTAAGACTGTTCACAGGGCAGTAACCACACTAACAAGAGACAGACAGGACCTCTAAGACTGTTCACAGGCAGTAACCACACTAACAAGAGACAGACAGGACCTCTAAGACTGTTCACAGGGCAGTAACCACACTAACAAGAGACAGGCAGGACCTCTAAGACTGTTCACAGGCTGTAACCACACTAACCAAGAGACAGACAGGACCTCTAAGACTGTTCACAGGGCAGTAACCACACTAACAAGAGACAGGCAGGACCTCTAAGACTGTTCACAGGCTGTAACCACACTAACAAGAGACAGACAGGACCTCTAAGACTGTTCACAGGCTGTAACCACACTAACAAGAGACAGACAGGACCTCTAAGACTGTTCACAGGCTGTAACCACACTAACAAGAGACAGACAGGACCTCTAAGACTGTTCACAAGGCAGTAACCACACTAACAAGAGACAGACAGGACCTCTAAGACTGTTCACAGGCAGTAACCACACTAACAAGAGACAGACAGGACCTCTAAGACTGTTCACAGGCTGTAACCACACTAACAAGAGACAGACAGGACCTCTAAGACTGTTCACAGGCACTATACACACTAACAAGAGACAGACAGGACCTCTAAGACTGTTCACAGGCTGTAACCACACTAACAAGAGACAGGCAGGACCTCTAAGACTGTTCACAGGCTGTAACCACACTAACAAGAGACAGGCAGGACCTCTAAGACTGTTCACAGGCAGTGACCACACTAACAAGAGACAGACAGGACCTCTAAGACTGTTCACAGGCTGTAACCACACTAACAAGAGACAGGCAGGACCTCTAAGACTGTTCACAGGCTGTAACCACACTAACAAGAGACAGACAGGACCTCTAAGACTGTTCACAGGCTGTAACCACACTAACAAGAGACAGACAGGACCTCTAAGACTGTTCACAGGCTGTAACCACACTAACAAGAGACAGACAGGACCTCTAAGACTGTTCACAGGCTGTAACCACACTAACAAGAGACAGACAGGACCTCTAAGACTGTTCACAGGCTGTAACCACACTAACAAGAGACAGGCAGGACCTCTAAGACTGTTCACAGGCCGTAACCACACTAACAAGAGACAGGCAGGACCTCTAAGACTGTTCACAGGCTGTAACCACACTAACAAGAGACAGACAGGACCTCTAAGACTGTTCACAGGCTGTAACCACACTAACAAGAGACAGACAGGACCTCTAAGACTGTTCACAGGCAGTGACCACACTAACAAGAGACAGACAGGACCTCTAAGACTGTTCACAGGGCTGTAACCACACTAACAAGAGACAGACAGGACCTCTAAGACTGTTCACAGGCAGTAACCACACTAACAAGAGACAGACAGGACCTCTAAGACTGTTCACAGGCAGTAACCACACTAACAAGAGACAGACAGGACCTCTAAGACTGTTCACAGGCAGTAACCACACTAACAAGAGACAGGCAGGACCTCTAAGACTGTTCACAGGCAGTAACCACACTAACAAGAGACAGACAGAACCTCTAAGACTGTTCACAGGCTGTAACCACACTAACAAGAGACAGGCAGGACCTCTAAGACTGTTCACAGGCTGTAACCACACTAACAAGAGACAGACAGGACCTCTAAGACTGTTCACAGGGCAGTAACCACACTAACAAGAGACAGACAGGACCTCTAAGACTGTTCACAGGCTGTAACCACACTAACAAGAGACAGACAGGACCTCTAAGACTGTCCACAGGCTGTAACCACACTAACAAGAGACAGACAGGACCTCTAAGACTGTTCACAGGCTGTAACCACACTAACAAGAGACAGACAGGACCTCTAAGACTGTTCACAGGCTGTAACCACACTAACAAGAGACAGACAGGACCTCTAAGACTGTTCACAGGCTGTAACCACACTAACAAGAGACAGACAGGACCTCTAAGACTGTTCACAGGCTGTAACCACACTAACAAGAGACAGACAGGACCTCTAAGACTGTTCACAGGCTGTAACCACACTAACAAGAGACAGACAGGACCTCTAAGACTGTTCACAGGCTGTAACCACACTAACAAGAGACAGACAGGACCTCTAAGACTGTTCACAGGCTGTAACCACACTAACAAGAGACAGACAGGACCTCTAAGACTGTTCACAGGCTGTAACCACACTAACAAGAGACAGGCAGGACCTCTAAGACTGTTCACAGGCTGTAACCACACTAACAAGAGACAGACAGGACCTCTAAGACTGTTCACAGGCTGTAACCACACTAACAAGAGACAGACAGGACCTCTAAGACTGTTCACAGGCTGTAACCACACTAACAAGAGACAGACAGGACCTCTAAGACTGTTCACAGGGCAGTAACCACACTAACAAGAGACAGACAGGACCTCTAAGACTGTTCACAGGTTGTGACCACACTAACAAGAGACAGACAGGACCTCTAAGACTGTTCACAGGCTGTAACCACACTAACAAGAGACAGACAGGACCTCTAAGACTGTTCACAGGCTGTAACCACACTAACAAGAGACAGACAGGACCTCTAAGACTGTTCACAGGCTGTAACCACACTAACAAGAGACAGACAGGACCTCTAAGACTGTTCACAGGCTGTAACCACACTAACAAGAGACAGACAGGACCTCTAAGACTGTTCACAGGCTGTAACCACACTAACAAGAGACAGACAGGACCTCTAAGACTGTTCACAGGCTGTAACCACACTAACAAGAGACAGGCAGGACCTCTAAGACTGTTCACAGGCTGTAACCACACTAACAAGAGACAGACAGGACCTCTAAGACTGTTCACAGGCTGTAACCACACTAACAAGAGACAGACAGGACCTCTAAGACTGTTCACAGGCTGTAACCACACTAACAAGAGACAGACAGGACCTCTAAGACTGTTCACAGGCTGTAACCACACTAACAAGAGACAGACAGGACCTCTAAGACTGTTCACAGGCTGTAACCACACTAACAAGAGACAGACAGGACCTCTAAGACTGTTCACAGGCTGTAACCACACTAACAAGAGACAGGCAGGACCTCTAAGACTGTTCACAGGCTGTAACCACACTAACAAGAGACAGACAGGACCTCTAAGACTGTTCACAGGCTGTAACCACACTAACAAGAGACAGACAGGACCTCTAAGACTGTTCACAGGCTGTAACCACACTAACAAGAGACAGACAGGACCTCTAAGACTGTTCACAGGCTGTAACCACACTAACAAGAGACAGGCAGGACCTCTAAGACTGTTCACAGGCTGTAACCACACTAACAAGAGACAGACAGGACCTCTAAGACTGTCCACAGGCTGTAACCACACTAACAAGAGACAGACAGGACCTCTAAGACTGTTCACAGGCTGTAACCACACTAACAAGAGACAGACAGGACCTCTAAGACTGTTCACAGGCTGTAACCACACTAACAAGAGACAGACAGGACCTCTAAGACTGTCCACAGGCTGTAACCACACTAACAAGAGACAGACAGGACCTCTAAGACTGTTCACAGGCTGTAACCACACTAACAAGAGACAGACAGGACCTCTAAGACTGTTCACAGGCTGTAACCACACTAACAAGAGACAGACAGGACCTCTAAGACTGTTCACAGGCTGTAACCACACTAACAAGAGACAGACAGGACCTCTAAGACTGTTCACAGGCTGTAACCACACTAACAAGAGACAGACAGGACCTCTAAGACTGTTCACAGGCAGTCAGTAACCACACTAACAAGAGAGTAAGAGTGCTCAGTAGAGCATGTAGGTCAGCCCTGCCTTTCATGACGGCTGGCTAAAAGAAGAGGTTATTACCACTGAATCTCTCTCTCTCTCTCTCTCTCTCTCTCCCCCCTCCCTCACTCTTTTTCCCCTCACTGTATAATATGTTCCTTTTCCCTTTTTACCTCCTTTATGATGAATTCCTGTTCTGTTCTTTGACTATATAGAAGTGTCCATCTGTACGTCTCTAATTGTTTTGATGAATTGAACAAGGTGGACCCTCTTGTAAATGAATTGCATTTTTTCTCAAAGCGCTTTACAATGGTTCATTCATTCATACATTGAGAGGTGAAGCGGCGAACAGTCGACGCCAGCGTCCTCACTTCCCACATTCACACACCAATGGTGGCAAAGCTCACACCGACCGACTCATTGGAGGCAACGTAGGGTTCAGTGTCTTGACCAAGGACACTTCAACATGTGGACAGGAGGAGGAGGAGCCGGGACTCGAACCGCCGACCCAGGGATCATTGGACGACCTGCTCTGCCTCCTGAGCCACAGCCACCATAAACAAGTGTAATGCTTAATTGGGTCGTCCACTCACAGTTAGTTTGTGCTTGAAATGTACTGTAATTCTGCAAACTGTTAATACATTTAAATCAATCTCTCTCTCTCTCTCTCTCTGCCCCTCTGATGTCTCCTGTGTGAAATCCCCCCATATCTCTCATACCTGAGAGTGCCTGCTACCGTTTTTATTTTTTACATGGAATCATGATTATGTATAGTATAGTCTCCATCTACACACTGTCTTGATGCATTAATATTGAACTGTAAATAGTTACTTTCAATACTGTCCTTGTGTGCATGCGTACCATAGAGGTATAAAAGGACATAGTGAGGACCGGAGCTACAGCTCAACTAAAACTAAAACTAACTACAGTACATGACGTACAGTACAATTTAACTGAGATAGCTACTATTTGCAAAGCAAATACATTGACTGTGATTCTGGTGATGTCTGGTCCAAAGGAGCCGACTAAAGCCCGACACACACCGTCTGTGACCGCCGCGCGTACCGCCGCGGCACAGTATTGCCGCGCGCCATAGCCGCACGGCAACACCAACAGGACGCGGCGCGCTACCACGCGGCTGGGGAGTTTTGTTGACTATATTCCATTGCCACGCCCACGGATAGCCGGGTGGAGGCCGCGCGGCAACGCCTGGAAAATAGAACAGCGGTGCATCGGCGCGGCAGGCGAGGCGTGACCGCGCGCCAGCGCGCGTCGGACGCAGCCGGTGTGCGATAGGTTCATTGAAAATAATGGAGGCGGCTGTGTCCGCCGCGCGGCGACACGCGGGGGATGCAGCCGGTGTGTGGTGGGCTTAAGGTTGGTTCAGATCAAGAGTTGTGATCAGACAGGCTCAAACTGCATCTCAGACAGGATCAAACTGCATCTCCTCACAAAAGAAGCAAAAGGCATTATTTATGATTGTAGTGAACACTTTTAAAACAGTTTCAGATCTGAAGACGAAATGCTAGACTACATATCAAAGAAAAAACAGAGTACAAGTGTAGTTAACCTTTCCATCGAAAACAACTCATTCCAAACATCTGTGATTTTTCTTTGTGTTTTTTGTGTTTTTCTCACGACGCGACTGTGCTCCTGATGTAGTTCAGACAAAAAGTCAATTTGTCTGCGATTTTACTGACACATTATGAGACAGACTACTTCACAAGCGCTGCGAGTAAGCTCTGCAATGTTCCCAAACCGTTCCATCTCATGGCAAATCTTAGATCCGAACTGGTAAAAAAAAGATCACAAAGATTTGTGCCTTGGCTTGGCTCGCACATCCAGCAATATCACAACATCATCGTTTGCTCTTCTAAAATCAGAGGCAAAATATCTCCCATGGCTCTATAACCCATTCTGAACGTGCACCCATTTTGGTGTCAGCATCATGTTATGCTTTAGCTATTGAAAAATAGCAGATCTACAAGCTCATATCGCGCCACCGAGTGGCGCGATACGAGCTTGTAGGTCTGCTATTTTTTTGAAAAATCGAAGAACGACTGACATTTTTAGAATCTGATCTCAGGTCAGAATGGGTTAATCAGACCAGTGTGTGTCCAGTGGAAACCTCGTGTGAATCTGATCTCAGGTCAGAATGGGATAAACATCTCAATCCCATCTCCGTTGAGCCCTGCATCCATTGCCAGGTGCCATAAAATTATGGGCATAGCATTACCATCAAGATAATGTTGTTGAATGGAGATTGCGCTAAACTAATGGAGTACTCCTGTTTCTTTATTCTTTGTTTTAAACTCTAATTACACCATTCAGCCAAACGATGATGACGGTTTCATGCAGAGGGGATGTCAGGCATTGGCTGGACGGAGCGCCACAGATGCTGTGCCCCAGCTGCAAATCAGATCTCATTATCTCAACAGTGTCCAAAATTGACCAATTTGGAGCTCATCGACATTTGGAAAGGTTGAATTGAGCCATAACTAAATTCTCACTATCACAGCCCTCCCTTGTCTCATTACTTCGTGTAAAGGGTGGTTTCGGTTACATCCCATATTATATTACATCTCCCGGTGGGGAGATTATCTTAAAGCATTCTGACCGGGCACCCATTTTGGTGTTAGCATCATGTTATGCTTTAGCTATTGAAAAATAGCAGATCTACAAGCTCATATCGCGCCACCGAGTGGCGCGATACGAGCTTGTAGGTCTGATATTTTTGAAAAATCGAAGAGCAACTGACATTTCTAGAATCTGATCTCAGGTCAGAATGGGTTCATCAGGACCAGTGTGTGTCCAGTGGAAAACCTCGTATGAATCTGATCTCAGGTCAGAATGGGTTAAAGCATGTTCCACATGGAGGTTCTCCTCTATAGAGCGAGAGAGGGCATAAAAAATGAACAAAAGGACGGAAATATAATATATCCTCAATCTAATTTGAGCGACAGACTGTGCGGCTCTGTAGGTTCCTCTACTCGATACTGTATACCTGGGATATCATATATTAAATATTCACACAAATTACAGCCTGAGCAAACCTCGTTGTTTTTTATAGCTGGGATGAAAAGAAATAAAGCTTCCATTAGCCGACAGTGCACTGTCAAGACTATGACAGAGTAATGAGGGCTCTGGCTAAATGAGAGACGTTCTCATTTAGATGATGATGATGATGAGCTGTCATTATCACTACATCTCTAGCATACAGTGCCAAGTACCGCCCACCCCCCAGCACGCACGCACACGCACACACGCACGCACACAGACACACACACACGCGCGCAGACATACAGACACACACACATTCCCATTCTTTGGCAACAATATAAATCTCCCAGTCAGACTCTCGTACAATGCCTTGCTGTAAAAAGAAAGTGGAGGGACAGTTGGCTTATTGATGGCTGACGCACAAGGGAGAGGCAAACATGTGTGCTGTGCTGTGCTGTTTCTGTCACACATTCGTGACAACTGATGCACGCCACGCACTGCCATAAGGACAGTGTTCAGACAGACAGGCAGACGGAACACTGCCATAAGGACAGTGTTCAGACAGACAGACAGGCAGGACACTGCCATAAGGACAGTGTTCAGACAGACAGGCAGACAGGACACTGCCATAAGGACAGTGTTCAGACAGACAGGCAGACAGGACACTGCCATAAGGACAGTGTTCAGACAGACAGGCAGACAGGACACTGCCATAAGGACAGTGTTCAGACAGACAGACAGACAGACGCACTGCCATAAGGACAGTGTTCAGACAGACAGACAGACAGACGCACTGCCATAAGGACAGTGTTCAGACAGACAGGCAGACGGAACACTGCCATAAGGACAGTGTTCAGACAGACAGACAGGCAGGACACTGCCATAAGGACAGTGTTCAGACAGACAGGCAGACAGGACACTGCCATAAGGACAGTGTTCAGACAGACAGGCAGACAGGACACTGCCATAAGGACAGTGTTCAGACAGACAGGCAGACAGGACACTGCCATAAGGACAGTGTTCAGACAGACAGACAGACAGACGCACTGCCATAAGGACAGTGTTCAGACAGACAGACAGACAGACGCACTGCCATAAGGACAGTGTTCAGACAGACAGGCAGACAGGACACTGCCATAAGGACAGTGTTCAGACAGACAGACAGGCAGACGCACTGCCATAAGGACAGTGTTCAGACAGACAGACAGGCAGACGCACTGCCATAAGGACAGTGTTCAGACAGACAGGCAGACGGGACACTGCCATAAGGACAGTGTTCAGACAGACAGGCAGACGCACTGCCATAAGGACAGTGTTCAGACAGACAGACAGACACACTGCCATAAGGACAGTGTTCAGACAGACAGGCAGACGGGACACTGCCATAAGGACAGTGTTCAGACAGACAGGCAGAACCACCATGGGTTATGCTCAAACCTCAGGCAGATGACGAGGTACAAACACTACTAACACTGGGGTGGCTGTGGCTCAGAAGGTAGGCCAGGACGTCTAATGATCCTGGGGTCGGCGGTTTGAATCCCGGCTCCTCCTGTCCACATGTCAAAGTGTCCTTGGGCAAAGACACTGAAACCTACGTTGCCTCCAATGAGTCGGTCGGTGTGAGCTCGCCACCATTGGTGAATGTGGGAAGTGAGGACGCTGCATGGCGTCGACTGTTCGCCGTTTCACCTCCCAATGTATGAATGAATGAACCATTGTAAAGCGCTTTGAGCACTTGGAAAAGCAGCTATAAAAATGCAATTCACTACTCAGACTCAATGAGACTTGTTTTTGGCTTTTGGTTTGTTTGATTATCAATCATTCTATCATTTTGCATCGCATAATTGTGAGCTTGCGGCCTGGGCAGTGGCTCAGCGGTCCAGGCACTTTGGCTGGTAAATCCAGTCTGGCAGTGTGGCCGCGGGTTCGACTCCCGATGGCCTTTATACTGCATGTCTTCCCCCCCCCCCCATCTCTCCCCCCATTTCCTGTCAGCCTACTCTCTGTCCCTTCATAAAGAATATATAAAATAAAGGCGAAAGCCACAAAAAAACACCTTAAAAAAAACTAAAACAAAATTGTGAGCTTGCAGTTCGGTACTACTGAATAGTGTGTTATATACGTACTGTATGTTTGAAATAATAATCAAAATCTACAAAGTAACTAGTAGTAGAAGTGAAGCTACTGAAATGTTTAAATCACACCCGTGTGAAGTGAGTGGTGCAACTCCACAGGGGTCCCCGGGGTACCCACAGGAACGTGCTCAGGGGGCCGGCCCGGTTCCGGCGAGCCGCCCCGTGTCTGAAATGGTTGAGAAATGACAGAGTTACCGTGTGGGGGTCCTTCTACTGTACTGTACTGTCACTGTACCACCCCAAATCATCATTATATACAGTTAGTGTGTGTGTGTGTGTGTGTGTGTGTGTGTGTGTGTGTGTGTGTGTGTGTGTGTGTGTGTGTGTGTGTGTGTGTGTGTGTGTGTGTGTGTGTGTGTGTGTGTGTGTGTGTGTTAGGCTGCGCAACAGTGACACTTGGTCCAAAAGCTATTTTCGTGCTCGGACAGACCCAGAGACACAGGGACACAGGGACACACATAGCTGTCTATAGGAGTGGTTAGAGACACAGGGACACACATAGCTGTCTATAGGAGTGGTTAGGGACACAGGGACACACATAGCTGTCTATAGGAGTGGTTAGGGACACAGGGACACAGGGACACACATAGCTGTCTATAGGAGTGGTTAGGGACACAGGGACACAGGGACACACATAGCTGTCTATAGGAGTGGTTAGAGACACAGGGACACACATAGCTGTCTATAGGAGTGGTTAGAGACACAGGGACACAGGGACACACATAGCTGTCTATAGGAGTGGTTAGAGACACAGGGACACACATAGCTGTCTATAGGAGTGGTTAGAGACACAGGGACACAGGGACACACATAGCTGTCTATAGGAGTGGTTGCATTACTCAAAAATACCTCACACATTTCCTGCCATCCCCGTCTTCAGACGGGTTCAAAAGGTTATCTCTTACGACCCACGTTTACGACAGGCCTCTTAACGGCAGCTGCTTACGGCCTGAAGCAGCATCCATCTTGAAACGATGGCCGGTCGAAGGACCCACGATTTGTAGTCATTTTGTAGTTTTTGCCTGGCAGGCTGAGGTAAGGTGCCCGAAAACATGCCGGCAGTACATGTACTTAGTTACTTTACACCACTGGCCTTTATTACAGGCTTACACTACACCCAGTGTACTGTAAGCCCAGTGCAGTACATACATATGTATGGTTGGTTGTAAATTAATATATTCACATAAGCCGTACTGTACTGTCTGCAGGTATAGCGTATATAATATACAGTATGATTCACATGTTCCATTCATGACAGATCATGCCATATTTCTTCCTTCTTTTTTCATTGTTTTTTTTTAAACAGTACAATGAACAATGTATCACAAAAAAGCAATGCCTCATTATTGACGTGCTGATTGAGCTTCCCTTTAATGCCATCTCTCTCTGGTCACATTCATACCAGAGACCTTTGCTGTGATTAAAACGAATCCTGCTGCGCATTGTCAGAAAGTGCACTTCGTTTGGCAGGTGTGAAGGCTCATTTGAATCCTAATGTGTATCAAAGAACCGCATTCTACTCCGAGCAAAAACGGGGGTTTCGCTTCGCTTCCAATCGCACTTGATTACGATTCGGTGCAGGTGTGAATGCAATCCGCAGTAAATAAAGGAAATGAAGCAAACAATGTGGCGGGTGAGGAGCTGAACACAGTTGGAGACGGAGAAGGCATATTTTACGCAGCGCAAAGATGTCCCGTTACCGTGGATACTAGACGTGGTCGAATGAGGAGACTGAAGCCCTGATCAAAATGAGGACGAGTACATTAATCAATTGCTTAAGAAAACACATAAAAACACTGCAGTGCAGTGTAATAGTGTTATAGCGTACAGAATATTCTGTCTGTCTGTGCGTCACTGTGCTGTCACTGTGTGGGGACTAGTGGGGAGTAGGAACTTTCATCTCAATAAACGTGTAAACATTTTGCGCTGCTGTCTGTTTACTCTGTTATATCAGTGCGCTCAGCGCTGTGCCTCCATGCCCAAAAGAACAGTGCGTGGCTGGTAGTGAGATAGCGAGAGAGAGAGGGGGGGGGGGGGGGGGGTCCAGTCCCAGACGGCACGACACATGCACGTTATGAGTATAATTTTAATATTTATCACTGTAGATTTCACTGTGTAGGCTAGTTTATGAATGGAACACATTGATAAAGGTCCCCCCTGCTCATACGCATGAGTCTACCGAAGTATTAGGTGGGAATGTGACCTCTCTCTCTCTCTCTCTCTCTCTCCCTACCTCTCTCTCCTCCTGCATCCCCCTCTTCCTCCTGCCAAATAGGAGGTAAAGAGGGTTGGAAGGAGCCCGGAGCTGGAGTGATGATTGATGACACGCCCCATGCCGGCCCACACTTCCCTGCTGATGCACTCTCACTACAGCTACACTTTTCAACACTAATTGGGCAACACTGCAAGCCCCCCCCACCACCCCCCCTCCCACCACCCCAGCTTGTGGGGTCTCACCAAACCGCCCACTCACGAGTACTGCGTAGTATACTACGCTCTACTGCTCTGATTAAGCGCTGCCCGCGGGCCCCCACTGAGTCGGCAAGGCCCTGTTGCGGGGTCCTGTTTACAGAGAGTGTCGCATGTTTTACTAAGGTGGCCAGCAGCAGCCATAAATACTCAGAGAGAGAGAGAGAGATGAAAACCTTGCGAGCGGCCCTTGTGAGCTATTTATATCCAGCCCATGCGGGCTACAACACGTCACTTCATAGTGATATGGTGCTTGTGTACGTAGCTTTTTTTTTAACCACTTGAAATGTTGTGGGGGGGCTATCATTTGGCAGAGCAGATACTAAACCCAAGCGTTTAGGTTATTAAACAGTATTAAACACTTATTTGTAACACTTTTTAAACGTGTCACAGTGTTTAGATTATAAACAGAAGAACATGTTTAATCGCCTGTAACACTTTTTAAACACATAAACGTGTTTCGTTTTTACAATCAAAGTCAGTCATATAGGTGTTTAGAATTTGAACACTAGGTAGGGGCTGTATTTTGCGTGTCTTAAGTACCAGGTCTTATTCCCTAACTTGAGTAAACTAAAGACCTGGAGGCGTGATTAATGCCATTTGGCTATTCTGAGTGGACAAAGAGCATTGATAGGTGTTTAGAATTTGAACACTAGGTGTTCTCGTGAGGTGTTTGAGTGAACTTGTGTTCTACTGTATTTTATGACCATTAATAAACACTTGGCATTTTATTATTACACACATGGTGTTTAGGTTAAACGTGTCACATGTTCCAGGGATTTACAGTGAAGCTCATCACTGTGTTCACCGTGTTGCGACGCATGGTGAACTTGTAGTTTGGCTATTGGGATCCAGTCCACTATAGGGTTTGAGTGCAGAGTGCAGACAATAGGTTATAGTCTAACAGTAACAGTCTATCTGGGAGCTGATACCCCAGACATTAATCAGACCAATGTGTGTCCAGTGGAAACCTCGTATGAATCTGATCTCAGGTCAGAATGGGTTAATGGGTTTATCACATACTGTACCCATCCATGTACACTACACTCTACAGTATGTAAACAAACATGTTTGTATAAATGAACAAGAATCAATGACAAAATAACATTTGACTGACACTTTGATAGAATAACTAATATCACTAACATGAACAGAATTGTAGGATTTCCCAACAGTGAGAGTTGAGCCCTGGTCTCACCATTATGTGGCCGTTCTGTGAAACACTGAAAGTTTGTTTTTCAACTCTGTGTTTTTTATCCTTTGCTCTCCAGTGTCTGCCATCTCTTTTACTAAACCATTCTGCTGGGTCTCTTCTTGCCTGTTTGACACCGCTGACTTCCTTCAACAGTGAATGGTGGCGCTTGTGTTGATTGGTTAGCTCCCATATTACCCCCTAGATGGACGATAAGGCAGCTGACCAATCTGCAAAAGTTTATCGCTGTCCTTTTGTCCTCCCCGCCGCCGGGGCAAATAAAAGGTTATGGTTAGACAAAGATTCAGACACGCTGTAGATAAACCTGGAGCTGTCACGCCATAATCCTTTTTATGTCAAAATTGACAGGGCCGAGACGTTGCTGCGAGCGAATGCTTGGAGCACTTAAAACTGACACGGTTCATTCAAATGGATTTTCATTTCCCATGATTGGCCCTAATGTGCAGTTCTTGCCTCTCCACAAGGTGCTCCAACTGGTACTGTAAGCTGTTCCTTCCGACTAAATTATTCGACTGTATATATATTTTTTCTACCCTGCAGTTAATAACAGGAGGATCGAGGAGGCAAAGTGTATACAGCCCCATGAATAATTCATGAAGACATTCCTTTGTTGATATTAAAAACAGAAGAAAGATAATTCACACTGTAAGCTTATACATAAATGGTTTTAGAAACAGCTAATCAACTCGTGAACCTGTCTGCGACGACAAGGCAGCTGGCCCCCAAAAGTCTCTCAGTAGTTCCTGCCGCTCCTACTTGAATCCGAAGATGAGAGCGTGTTCCGAGAATGAATTTAACCCATTCTGACCGGGCACCCATTTTGGTGTCGGCATCATGTTGTGCTTTACCTATTGAAAAATAGCAGATCTACAAGCTCATATCGCGCCACCGAGTGGCGCGATACGAGCTTGTAGGTCTGCTATTTTTTGAAAAATCGAAGAACGACTGACATTTTTAGAATCTGATCTCAGGTGGAAAACTCGTATGAATCTGATCTCAGGTCAGAATGGGTTAAAGGCTCCCTATATTCATCCCTCCTCTCCCCCCCGTGCACCACCCCTATGATCTACATTCTGATGATTCTCCCCTGGACGGCGCGCGACACGTCGGAGCCTCTCTCTGGGCTCGGCTCCCTGTGCCACTGACGAGGTGACAGGTCCTTAAATTATACAGTTGGGGGGGGGGGCCCAGAGCCACTTCGATGTTAAGAATGACTTGGGGATGAAAGCAGAAGATAAAAGCTGGAGAATAAAAGGCAGTAAAGAGAAGGGCAGGTGGAAAATGAAAGCGACTGCAAACACAGCGCTCAGAGAGAGAAGGGACTTGAAAAGGGAGAGACGAATGAGAGTATTTGTGAGCTTTTTTTTTAGCGAAGGCAGGGAGCGATAGATTGAGTTTGGAAATGACGGTGATGGTTTCTCGTTTCGTGTTTCAGCACTGAAGTCTAATTCAAAGCCATCATGGTGCATGTGTCTTAATTCTTTGTGCTCACCCAAATGCACAGATCAGTCACGCCTCAGTACACCTCTGCAATTTCCCGACCTAATAAGCAGAACCTTTGTCCTTCATTGGGAAACCGGAGAACTTACAGCAGATTGCTATTAGATGTCTTTCCAGCCATATGGTTTGCAGTGTTAGCAATTGTCACAGTGTCTGTAATACTGAACAGTGGCAGGATATATATTCATTGTCGGAGCACCGTCTGCTGTTTAATCCATTTTGGGCGGGAACCCCATTTGGGGTTTTAAGCATTATGTTATACTTTAGCTATCGAAAAATAGCAGATCTACAAGCTCGTAGACTTGTAGGTCTGCTATTTTAGAAAAATCGTGAAAATGTTTCTCAAATCTTTGAATAATTATATATTCTTTCAGTTTCAGTATTTTACTCAAATCTTTGCTTCTGGGGAGGTATACCCTGGAACAACATATTTCCAGATCGGCGCCATATTATTACATATAATTTTTGTGGTCCTTGACATGAAATATTGAGAACCACTGATATAGAAACATGAGGTTTTTCAGAAAAAAAAAATAATTTTAAAAAGACATTTTTAAAAATTTGACGTCAGGCCTAAATGGGTTAACTAACTGCTGTAAAGGGACGTTCAGCGTGTTGTTCACTCTGCCGTTACTCTAAATGGATTAATGATCCCGAGGTTGTTGGTTCAAAACACGGGCCAGGAGAACAGCACCGATGTGTCCTTGAAGAGAGGCACTTAATCTACCACGGTGTCAGTTAATATCCATCTTCATAAATAGATTACGCATCATGTACAAACGGGTTATGTAAGTCACCCTCGATAAAGTCAGGAGAAAACAAACAATGCGAGCGCTTAGTGGCAACAACACGGTCGCTGGCAGTGGTATCAAATGGTATCAAATGGTATCAAATGGTATCAAATGGTATCAAATGGCCGCGGTCTAGATTCTGTTGCTCGGTCATTGTTTTGTGCCAGGTGAATTCACAGGGACGACCCAACATTTTTGTTTTCCTCCTTTGCATACTGGTATTCATTAACCCATTCTGACCTGAGATCAGATTCATACGAGGTTTCCACTGGACACACACTGGTCTGATTAAACCCATTCTGACCTGAGATCAGATTCATACGAGGTTTCCACTGGGACACACACTGGTCTGATTAACACTACGAAGTCTGAAAAAAAATCACTACTACTCAGTCGGCTGGGGGTCAGGGGGACCGTGTTTTTGGTGCGATTTGATTGGCCACTCTCTCCCCCACACGTCCCTCTCCAGCTGGAGAAGACATTGTTCAAGCCTGCATCCCATTTCCAACGAATTAAATCATAATATGTTTCTTAACACATGTTTTCACTCCTAAAATGTATAAAACTAATAATACATGTGAAAAATATATATTTTGCCGTTGCCCGTTAGTACTATATTGCAACATAGCCATGGAAGAGTGTCACGTTGTTGCCTTTTGTTGTTATTTTTTTCCTTCCAAAAGAGCAAGATCACTTGTCTTTTCTTGTGTGTTATCGATGTAATTAATATATGTCACCCCACGCGATGTACAGACTGCTTGACTAGGCATGTAAACATGACATAATTGTATTAATGTTTAAGTGTAATGATGTTATTGACCGGATTGTCCGTAGTCCTCCAGCCGTTAGCTTACAGTTGCTAATATTATAAGCTAACAACATTACTAAAGCCAATGTATTGCATTAAATGCGGCCTGTCCGCGGTAAATTACTTATACAAGTGAGTCGCGTTATATTTACCTAAATTACCAGCCAAAGTACATTCCAAATAAACAATTATTAGCCACGTTATGTTGTTATATCAGTTTAATTAATAAAAAAACATCGTTCAGAATACGGCCGTTAGCACTGTGAATTCAACATCCGGTGAGGAGAGGATACGGATCGTGTATGTGTTGTGTATGGAACTCAGCGCATACAGTGGCTTACCGGATGTAAGCCTTGCACACTAAATAGACACTAAATAGAAAGCCTGCAGCCTGGTGATACAAAAAATAAACTCCACACGTGAAATGCACTGCATGTTGAGGAGAAACACCAGCTCAGCTGCTGTTTATAAAACATCGTGCAGTTATTGAATTCATGAACATTTGCATGCTTCCCTGAGAGGGAGAGAGAGAGAAAAAGTTTACAGATAAAGAAGGACGGACAGAGGCTGAACTCTTTTGACTGACAAAGAGCTGGCGATATTGAGCCTATATGCCAGAACAAATTAATCCACAGCAGCATGCCTACATAAGTTCCACGTCGCTTGCAGAAAGAACTGTTCTTTTGACTGACAAAACATTTAGCGGTTCGGGAGGTCTATCTGGTTGGAATTATTCAAACACTTTTTATTTTGTATCGCGCATCGGCAAGCGTTCTCGCTTCATGGAAAGTAAATGTCGGGTCGAGTCTAACCGAGCATTCAATAATAATAATAATAATAATAACAATGATAATAATCATTGTATTCATATTCCTATTATCTTATCAAAATAATAAACAAATTCCAAGTTAATTAACCAGCCAAACGTATATGATTTAATTCGTTGGACATGGAATGCAGGCTTGAACAACAACAATGCCGTCTCCAGCTGTCTTTTGTGTGTTCTTTTTTTTTCTCCACCCCTACCACCATAACTCGCTCATTTTTTGCTCATTTAAAAAAAATCAAAATACCATGTAAACTATGGAATTGGGGCTTTCATTTGGTATATAAATCGGTTGTGTAGGCGCTCTCTACGAAACGATATCAAGTGAAAAGTAAATGTCGGGGAATCACCATTAACACCATTATCAAGCAGCGCAAACAAAAGACGAGAGGGGGAGAAAGGGTGACGGCGGTCGATTGGGCCGATTATAGTCAGACTGAGTAAGAGATATATGCCTAAAATCATATTTACAAAATGTTTCAAATGGAAAAAAAAACAGAGATGATTTCAACCGAATATTTAGACAAAGTCATGCAAGGGGAACTTTCTCTGGACTCCATGGGCTAAGAAAATAAACGTTGAAATTTCAAATTCGGTCAGAACGGCTGCTCAGACTTCCTAGTGTTAAACCCATTCTGACCTGAGATCAGATTCATACGAGGTTTCCACTGGACACACACTGGTCTGATTAACCCATTCTGACCTGAGATCAGATTCTAAAAATGTCAGTCGTTCTTCGATTTTTTTCAAAAATAGCAGACCTACAAGCTCGTATCGCGCCACTCGGTGGCGCGATATGAGCTTGTAGATCTGCTATTTTTCAATAGCTAAAGCATGACATGATGCCAACACCAAAATGGGTGCCCGGTCAGAATGGGATAATGCCATTGACAATGAATGGACAATTTTGTGTTGAGTGTTCGTGTAAACACAAAACATTGATGACGAAGGTGAGGGCGCAAATTCTGATTGGCCGGAAGGAGGAGATGATGTATGATCATGTCCGATGATACTGTAAGAGCGTCAAACTCACTTCACACAGGTGTGATTTTTTTCCCTTATTTTTCCCACAATATCTCCACAAAGTAGTCGTTATGCCAATTAACCCATTCTGACCGGGCACCCATTTTGGTGTCGGCATCATGTTATGCTTTAGCTATTGAAAAATAGCAGATCTACAAGCTCGTATCGCGCCACTCGGTGGCGCGATACGAGCTTGTAGATCTGCTATTTTTGAAAAATCGAAGAGCGACTGACATTTTTAGAATCTGATCTCAGGTCAGAATGGGTTAATCAGACCAGTGTGTGTCCAGTGGAAACCTCGTATGAATCTGATCTCAGGTCAGAATGGGTTCATCAGACCAGTGTGTGTCCCAGTGGAAACCTCGTATGAATCTGATCTCAGGTCAGAATGGGTTAATTCCACCCCACACGGGAGGACATAGCGCCTCCGACGTCCGTCCTACTTCGCTTACCCATCACCCCCCCCCCCCCCCCCCTCTCCCCGCTGACAGGTGTGTGTGTACGTAGCGACACCCTCCCCGCCCTTCCCCCGTAGGTAGGTTGCGGTAGATTCAAACCCCCAGACTCTGCATGGGTTGGTGGGCAGATTACTTTTAGTACTGCGCCACCGAGCACCCATGAAGTAGAACTTTAAGCTTGTTCCACCTTTACGCTCATTGACTCTGAAAAGGAACACCAGCTAAATTGATGAAACGTTCTCATATATACTAAATGAGAGCAACGTGACTGTAGATCGGTGCTACTATTTTTACATGCTTTGTGAGTCAATCCACACATGTATTTCTATAGCTTGTCTTATTTCTCCATAATTACCTTCATTGTTACTGTTAACGCTCGGCTTAACTCGTTCACTACAGTTTAAAAATGTTCTCGTACAATTTCTTACATAAAATGTTATATTAAAATGAGTGAAAAGGGGGATTTATACATTTTCAAGTAATCTCGGTTTCCGGCTAAAAAGCTTAAAATGGCCTTGCCTGCATGGTCTAAAATAGTCTCTGGAGAATGAATTGTTAGCATACTTTTTTTGTTCTTTAACCCATTCTGAACGGGCACCCATTTTGGTGTTGGCATCATGTTATGCTTTAGCTATTGAAAAATAGCAGATCTACAAGCTCATATCGCGCCACCGAGTGGCGCGATACGAGCTTGTAGGTCTGCTATTTTTTGAAAAATCGAAGAACGACTGACATTTTTTAAATCTGATCTCAGGTCAGAATAGGTTAATCAGACCAGTGTGTGTCCAGTGGAAAACCTTGTATGAATCTGATCTCAGGTCAGAATGGGTTAAATCTTGCCTTATGTGCACTGTGCTGACTTCTTTGGGAAGCTGTAGTGGCATCAAATGCAGGGCTTTATATCTCCGTCCAAAAAAACCTTTCCTCGAGCTGTGAATGTTCCTTCAGGTAACTATTCTGTTTTGAAGATGCACTGAGGCAAGTTCAGGAAGTCTCAGCTCTCTGTGTTCATTTCTATACTTTGAGTTAAAAAACAAAAACCTGGAGGGAGAATGAGCCATCGAGCCATCCCTGATTTTCCCCTTTCATCTCACGCCTACGCTTTTAACATCGATGTGTGGGTGAATGCAACAGAGATTCCCGTCAAGAAGACAGGTCTATATCTCATAATCTTCTCTTTAACTTTGAAGGTTGTTCTGAAGCATCAAACTACTATGGTGTTAGCTACACAATGTTACTCTTAACATCGATGTGTGGGTGAATGCAACAGAGATTCCCGTCAAGAAGACAGGTCTATCTCTCATAATCTTCTCTTTAACTTTGAAGGTTGTTCTGAAGCATCAAACTACTGTAGTGTTAGCTACACAATGTTACTCTTTAAGAAAGAATCCAGGTTATATTTCCATGAGGAAAGACCTTATACTGTATCAGGCAGGGATCTGGGTGGAGTGTCACACTAGATTCAGGGGCAACGAAACAGTGGATCTCTTAACCTATTTAGACCTGAAAAATGGCTTCTGAATCCTAATAGTTTTCTGAAAAACGTCTGTTTCTATGTCAGTGGTGCTCAACCTTTTTCATGTCAAGGACCCCCAGAATTGTCTGAATTTGGCTGCGGACCCCCATCTGAAAATATGTTGTTCCAGGGACCCCCCCCCCCCCAGAAGCAAAGATATGAGACGTTCGCTCTGAAAGAATATATTTAAAGATTTGCGCCACACTTTAACGATAAAAAAAAATAGCAGACCTACAAGCTCGTAGCGCGCCACTGGGTGGCGCGCTATGAGCATGTAGATCTGCTATTTTTCAATCGCTAAAATTATAACAGAATGTTTAAAACACCAAAAGGGGTTCCCACCCAGAATGGGTTAATAAGGCACGGCAGCTACAGACACCGTAAACGTAATATCCCTTCATCTGCCACGTTGGTCTGTCGGGCAGAACACAGTGATTCATCAGCGGCTAAGATTTATATGTCAGCACATCTCTGACTGAGATGAAATTGAAAAATAAGCCAGTGCTGGCTCTCCTCTGACGACAGTCATTTTCCAGATTGCGTTTCCAGTGTGTTCATCACTTCACCGCCCCCACGCCCTCTTTTAGGTTGTCGGGGTGCACAGTCATCACCATTAGCACAGCATCATGCAGCATCTGCTCTGGATATTCCCTAAAGTGAACCAGTGCATGTCATTAACCCATTCTGACCTGAGATCAGATTCATACGAGGTTTCCGCCGGACACACACTGGTCCTGATGAACCCATTCTGACCTGAGATCAGATTCTAAAAAATGTCAGTCGTTCTTCGATTTTTCAAAAATAGCAGACCTACAAGCTACAATTTTTTAAAATGTATTTTTTTCTGAAAAACCGAAAACTGAAAAAAATGTTTCTATATCAGTGGTTCTCAATATTTCATGTCAAGGACCCCCAAAAATATATGAAATTGTCCACTGACCCCCCCATCTGAAAATGTGTTGTTTCAGGGACCCCACCTCCTCTCAGAAGCAAAGATTTGAGTTAAAAAACGTTCGCTCTGAAAGAGTATATATTCAAAGCTTTGCACCACATGTTCATGATTTTTCTAAAATAGCAGACCTACAAGCTCATAGCGCGCCGCGCTATGAGCTTGTAGATCTGCTATTTTTCAATAGCTAAATTATAACATAATGTTTAAAACACCAAAAGGGGTTCCCGCGCAAAATGGGTTAAAGTCACCTGTTTCTACATGTAACTCTAGCTGTGCTCAACACCAGCGGAAATGCAGCACATCGGTAACACGGAATACAGTGCCAGCCATGCAGGGCATTCAACCTGCTCAGGAGGAGGGTGACCCCTGAAATGAACACGGAGACAAAAAAGTGACAAAGATGATCCAATCAAACTAAAAGGGACCAACCATGGCATTAGGAAGCTTGTCCGTGAGAGACAGAGGACATCAAAGTGTCAGTCAGTCAGTCATGCGGAGCAGTGGGTGGAAATCAAGAGACAAGACAAGTGGTTTGAGGTTTGCAGCAAAATGAGACAAGCCAAGGACAGCTCAGTGAAGCCAACTAACTGGTACGGGGGAATGTGAAAGACTGGAGAGTGATTGCACGTCTCCAGGGAGACTCTTCTCCGCCACTGGCACCTCCTGACTGTGTCAAACTGTCTCATGCGATCTGTGTTGAAATATAGGATGTTGAAATGTATGCCCGCTATATGTAACAATTCTCATATATACCAGCACAGCAGCAGCGCAATGGAAACTAGAAAAAGTGCCCTTCTGGGCACAGGTCTCCACCAGGTTATCCACAGATCCGTGCAGTTAGAGGTAAAAACACTTTTCGGCCAGTTATAGCGCCACCTTGAGGCTGAGTTGAAATTGTTCATGTGGCATTTTGTCCTCGGCCTAGTGGGAATGTGGGTGCACAATTTCACGGAAATCACGCGATGTGTTCATGATTTGCAGCATTTTGTTTGAAACTGAGCACTCCTGTGAACTTTGGAAGCCAATCTTAACCAATCAGGATGGAGTCTGAGAAATCTGAAAGACCGGTTTGGTTGAATGGCTCTAGAGAGACTGTGTACCAATTTGCGTGATGTTTGGACAAAATCTGTAGGTGTGCCCAGGCCGTAGCGTAACGGTCTGGGCACCGGACTGGTAATCCAGTCGCAGTGTGCCGCGGGTTCGACTCCCGGACCCGACACGGCCTTTACTGCATGTCATCCCCCCATCTCTCTCCCGTTTCCTGTCAGCCTACTGTCTGTCCCTTCAAAAATCAATAAAAGGCGTAAGCCGCAAAAAAATATCTTAAAAAAAAAAAAAGATCTGTAGGTGTGCGGCCTCCTGGTGGCGCTATAACAGGCCGTTCTGGAAAGTTTGGGGCAGAGGTTCATGGTTGGCATCCAGGGAGTGTGTGTGCAAAATTTGGCATCGACCGGGTTAACGGTTGGCCGAGATTAGCTGGTCACGGACGGACACACACACACACACACACACACACGGACGGACGGACGGACGGACGGACGGACGGAGTGCAAAACATACTCTCCCTCCATGCCTTCGGCCTGGTGGAGACAACTATAGCCTATAACCACGGCGTTCTCTACAAATCTACAACCCTATTTCTTCTGGAGCTTTTATGGCTGAATGCTAACTAGCTTGGAGCTGTAATCCTCCTTTTCATATGCTTCCCTGGGAATAACAAGTGAGTAAACAGGAATAGAGTCGAGGCTCCATCACAATGAGCCGCCCTGAGCCCGACGTTATTCATATGCCGCTGCATGGATGTAATGGGGCTGGATTTGTATTATTTTGTACCTTTTGGTAAACGTGGCTTATCGCTGCTGCCAAGAGAAACATAATCTTCTACATCATACAAAACAAGTAATATTAACCCATTTAGGCCTGATGTCGAAATAATTAAAAAAAAGTCTTCTGAAAGAATATATGTTCAAAGATTTGTGCCGCATTTTCACGATTTTTCAAAAATAGCACGCTATGAGCTTGTAGATCTGCTATTTTTCAATAGTTAAAACACCAAAAGGGGTTCCCGTACAGAATGGGTTAAGCCATTCTGACCTGAGATCAGATTCTAAAAATGTCTTCTACATCCTGACAGTTTTCTGAAAAAGCTATTTTTCTATGTCAGTGGTTCTTTGAATTTTCAAAAAATAGCAGACCTACAAGCTCGTAGCGCGCCACTCGGTGGCGCGCTACGAGCTTGTAGATCTGCTATTTTTCAATAGCTAAAGCATAACATAATGCATAACACCAAAAGGGTGTTCCCGTACAGAATGGATTAAGCCATTCATCTTGCCATGCATGTATTCAAGAGCTAAGTAGACTCAAGGTTACAATTAGGATACTCATCAGCAAATGAACTCTAACTGACCCTGTGGAGATATAACCTGTTAATTAACGATACTGCACTGTTACCGTTATACCAGAGTGCGCATATTACATAACCACAAGATGTGTTGATTCTGTGGCATTTGTACATTGTACAGTGCAGGAAAGACAAGATGCTGCCTTGTTTCATGATGCCAGA
This sequence comes from Protomyctophum parallelum, assembly GCF_964188405.1. NCBI lineage: Eukaryota > Metazoa > Chordata > Actinopteri > Myctophiformes > Myctophidae > Protomyctophum > Protomyctophum parallelum. The sequence goes on along the minus strand of NC_139701.1, from coordinate 4,351,943 downwards.
TTAGCTTTTCAACACCCAATATATACTACTAGAATTTATATATAGTAAATATATATAGTAAATATATATATTATATATATATAATATATATATATAAATATATATATATATATAGAATATTTGTGGTCCATGACATGAAAATGTTTGAGAACCACTGCTCTAAAACAACATTGGACAATGATGTTTGACAGTCAGCAATATTGTTGCTTATTCTAGATTTATTTTCTGACTTTTTCGGATTTTCTGACTTGATCTGGTCTGTTAACATTTTCATAGACCTGGTTGCTTGTTTCCCTCTCAGTCAATGTGGCAACCCTGGTCAATGCCGTGTTGTCTGTTGTGGTTCTGTATGATGATTTAGCTTAGCACACAACAGCTAGGAGGATGCAGCAGGCTGCTGCCGTCATGTTTAACAGTATTTTGCGCAATTTATGTCCCCGAATTTATGGATATGGACTTATGGCTCCATCGCTGCCTCTTTCTTTAGTATAAGTAGAAATGTAACGTGTTGCTGACAGTTTACCTCCCTCTCACACGCGAGCGCGCACAAACACACACACACACACACACACACAGCTGACGTCCTCTCCCACCGACGTCAGCTGTTCATTTATCTCCTTATTCATACACGCTTTGAGCTGAGAGAAGCTATAAAGCGCCTTTTAAATATGACAATGCTGTATATATATATCAGCTGCACAGTTCAGGACAAAATAGCGAACTGTTTTTCATTGGCTTGTCGCCACATGCGCACATCTTTTCATTGGCTAGTGGCACATCATGCGCACATCTTTTGCGCCACGTGGCAACTTCTCCAATATAGAACAGACATCATTATACCATTGGTGAATGGAATCGGACCGGTTGCACACCAATACTTGCTCACAGTGAGACCGCTATTAGAGTCAATTCACTTTAGAGATGTATAGAGATGTAAAATGTGTTCAACTATAAGACATGAGTCAAATCCCTGAAACTGGAAACACATCTGTAATAAGAGGAAAACATCACATAGATCCATGTCTAAACTAAAGTGTGGTGAACCTGTCCATATAACCGAGCAAAAGGTATGTTCTGTGTGTCTCCATTATAGTAGGATTGTTTGCAGGCCAGCAGCATGGCACTCGTTCCCAAAACCTTTTAGCTTGAGACCCAAATTTGATGTCTCCGTGGGACCCAAACTAGGTAAAATAGACGATATAAGCTCTTCTATTTTCACTGCTTCTTAACCCATTCTGACCTGAGATCAGATTCATACGAGGTTTCCGCCGGACACACACTGGTCTGATGAACCCATTCCGACCTGAGATCAGATTCTAAAAATGTCAGTCGTTCTTCGATTTTTCAAAAATAGCAGACCTACAAGCTCGTATCGCGCCACTCGGTGGCGCGATATGAGCTTGTAGATCTGCTATTTTTCAATAGCTAAAGCATAACATGATGCCGACACCAAAATGGGTGAACGGTCAGAAAGGTTAAAGGTAATATTTTCTCTCTATCTATGAATGGAATTGTTAGTGAAGTGATCATTTAGCCGGAGAGTACAATAGAACAGTGGAATGCACATTCACAGAGATGAGTGAACACTCCAGACATGTATGCGGACGGCGTTCGATCGAGAGCATTTGCCTTCAGTTTCCCTGCCCTTGTCTAAGAATGGAAGGAAAAAGACAGAGACAGACAGACAGAAAGACAAAGAAAGATGGAGTGAATAGGGGGAGAGCGCAAAGCCAGCCCCGAGTCTAAAATTAGAATGCTAATGACCTCACAGATCACTTGATGTATTCAATGTTGAACATTAACCCATTCTGAACGGGTGTTGGCATCATGTTATGCTTTAGCTATTGAAAAATAGCAGATCTACAAGCTCGTATCGCGCCACCGAGTGGCGCGATACGAGCTTGTAGGTCTGCTATTTTTGAAAAATCGAAAAAAACGACTGACATTTTTAGAATCTGATCTCAGGTCAGAATGGGTTCATCAGACCAGTGTGTGTCCAGTGGAAACCTCGTATGAATCTGATCTCAGGTCAGAATGGGTTAACTGTGGCTGACTTATGAATTCCCCTAACATGGTTTGGCTGGTCCACAGTGTTGTGTCCTGATACTGTATAGTGTACAGTCTACAGATAGTGAGGTAACTGAGGTTTTGACCAAAAATGCAGGTACGATTTCCATAATTTAGAGGTAAACATTTTTGGAGACATACATTACAAACCATAGATTTCTATAAGCAACCTATTTTTGTCAAAGAGATTTGGTGTAGAGATTTGGTCCAAGTACAGAGCCTATTATATACTCAGGTCCAGTTTAATCAAGTCAGGTCCGGGACCCTTCAGAGGTACTACAGACTAATTGTGAGCTTGTGTGGCACATAAAGTCATATCAAATCTATTTTTATTTTATTTTTAAATGATTAAAAAACACCATTACTTACAGTAGTAACTACTAGGCTATGTGTCTTTCATCATGTAATTTTAAACACAATGATATTGGCTGGGTTTCTTAAACACATTTTGCGTCGCATGTAGCTTGAAAAGGAGTGCAAGCGCATGCGGTGCGCACATGCCCTTTAGGCCGCACACAGAAGCCTGTGTGCTGCAGCCTATATTATAGTGAAGTTGAATATGAAGATGAATATCCTTCGGGACAATAAAGATTATTATTATTATTATTAGACATAAACAACCTAGACTAGAGCACAGCCATACTGTACGTGTCCTCATTGTGCATGTACAGTAAGGCCTCCTGCATGTAGGGATGGCCAACCGATAGCCGTTAGCCGTTAACCGTTAATTAATTGGTTACCGACAACACTAACGGCTAATGGTTTACCGTTAAAAAAATATATATTTTATTTTGAAGCGCCGAGAGCAGGCACCGCGGCCAAAGCACCAAGCTCCTCTTTCCACCTTTACTGTCAGTGCAACCAGTGACCACGCATGTGCCCATTGTGCCGTGACTTACTTCCCCCAAAACAAAAACAACTGCATGTAGTGGACTGTGGAAGCAGGAGGGAAAAAGAAAAAAAGACGAACACACACAAAGCATTGCGCCGCTGCGCGCCCGCAGATCTGCCCTTCATGCAACGAACGTTGGTTCCGATCTGCGTTGTGGATCTGTCGTTTTATGGATCATAGAACGAACGTACCGGTATGCTGTTAGCTTGTTGCTAACGGGACGGACGGACGGGACCCCCCCCCCCCCTCCCTCCCTCCCTCTCTCTCTCTCTCTCTCTCTCTCTCTCAGACGCTCTCTCTCTCTCTCTCGCGCGCGCGTTAGAGAGACGCTCTCTCTAACACGTCTTTCTTTCTCTCTCTCTCTCTCTCCCTCTCTTCCTAATCCTTCCCGACCGGTCCGCGATACATGTGTGCGTATAGAAGACTGTAGCCTACGCAGTGCGCACTAGTGCACTGATTGACAGCAGGCCACGTGTAAACGGTGTATTTGTCTATTTTTTATGCGCAAAATAGCGCTTTTCTTTTCTTACCGGATAACGGTTAATTAGCCGGCAAGTCCTGGCGGTAACCGGTTAAGACAATCTTTCCATTTGGCCATCCCTACCTGCATGAATACATTTATTAATAGGGGATTCACACTATGGTCCCGGGTGCGCACTCGGGACCACTTGGCAGATGTTGTGGTTTAGTGTGAATGATGCGTACCGTTCCCGGGAGCGGATCGCCCAACCGTCCCCGGGACCGCATGGGGGGCGGGTCTCTGGACCGTTGAAGTGTATTCAGATACGGATCGTTCCAATGTTTTTTTTTAACCCATTCTGACCTGAGATCAGATTCATACGAGGTTTCCACTGGACACACACTGGTCTGATTAACCCATTCTGACCTGAGATCAGATTCTAAAAATGTCAGTCGCTCTTCGATTCTTTTCAAAAATAGCAGACCTACAAGCTCGTATCGCGCCACTCGGTGGCGCGATATGAGCTTGTAGATCTGCTATTTTTCAATAGCTAAAGCATAACATGATGCCGACACCAAAATGGGTGCCCTGTCAGAATGGGTTAAAGAACGTGACATAATCTCTAGTCGAGTTGAATCTGCGTGTACACGCAGCACCGCAGTACGCGCTGATCTTATTCTGCGGACTACACGTGGCTCTTGGGCTTTGCTTGGCACAGTTTCCAAAGTAAAACAAAATAATAATAATAATGCTGAAGTAGAATCCATAGCAAACTAATACACTGGAGCACAGAACTGACTGACACAGTGAATAGCAGGCAGGCTGACAGTGAAGTAGTAGAACGGCAAAAAGCCAAAGAGGCAATGCAATGCAGTGTGTCTGGATTTATTTGAGACAATGTCGCAGAGTTGATGGTCAGTGTCCGTGCGCGCCAGCCATCAAACAAACCGCCATCTGGAGGATTAAAGTGTGTTATGCAAGTGTACACGGGTGCGCTGTTGAATCTCGGGCAATGTGAATCATGGCCATCGGGGACCAGGCAACCGTATTCGGAAACGGTTCCAATGAAACGGATTCAGTCCGTCTCAGTGTGAATCCCCTATTAGAAGCAAAGCCATGTTTCCTAAAGCCTTTTAGCCTAGACACATGTCGACCTGTGTAGTAAGTAGTAAGTAACACCATTGCATTCGCAGATATGTGTGATGCGAGTGGTGATTTTCTTCATCTCATTTAAATATAAAAATGTCGTAATTAAATTAATATTTTTTATCTCAGCACCATCTAGAGAATTTCAGCCATCGATCTTGCCATATTTTTTATATATATTTTTTAGGATTCTTTGATTACCCGTGAGTGACAGCCCATTCAGGAAGATTTGGCTAATTGGACTAACTCCATGCCACATTTAATTTCAGCGCCTTATAAGGAAAGTTGTTGGAAAAGGGACGTGTTATTGAAGACTGCGCCAAAGAACCACACGCATGTACGTACAGTATGATGGTCCGTTTGGGAAACCCAGCCATTGGCTCCAAATTTTCTGTAAATCCGTAGCCTATTGCATCCATATTATCACACATACACATACACAATGCATGCACATACATTTAAGAAACACAACTCCTGACCCCAGCTTTAGAGCTAAACCAGTTCTGTGTTCCGAGTTAACCCATTCTGACCGGGCACCCATTTTGGTGTCAGCATCATGTTATGCTTTAGCTATTTAAAAATAGCAGATCTACAAGCTCTTATCGCGCCACCGAGTGGCGCGATACGAGCTTGTAGGTCTGCTATTTTTGAAAAATCGAAGAGCGACTGACATTTTTAGAATCTGATCTCAGGTCAGAATGGGTTCATCAGACCAGTGTGTGTCCGGCGGAAACCTCGTATGAATCTGATCTCAGGTCAGAATGGGATAATATTGATTTGCTCCAGTGCGTCACCATCACCCATTTCTAATAATTACTAATGCAGTCTCTCCAACTGCACGTTTACGTTTACGGCACTGTGCAATCCTAATGCTGATGAGGAAAGACGGGGAAAACAACAAAACAAAGTGAGTGTGGCCTGATCTTGAACCTGTGAGAACTCTCGCTGTCTCAATAACTTTGCATTACCTAGTCTCACATATACTTTGAGCTTTCAGCCTAGTACCGATACGTGACATCTAAATTCATCAATGCAGAAAGAGTCCGAAGTCTGACAAAGGGTGAATTGGCAGAAATCAGCTACTGAACAAGGCAATGATTAATGCACACAATGATTAATGCATTCCTTCATTCATTTTAGCTGTCTCGGGATATAAATGTGCCCTTTTCATTCAAACAATAGAACAACACATTTAAATATAGATGGTCTTTACTGCTAAGTGCTCTCCACAGCAAAGTCTGAATAATTAAGATGAATAAATAAAGATGAATAAATAAACCAGAGTTCAGTCAGACAACTCACGAATAGATTAAACAATATTTATTGAAGAATGAGTAATGAGTGTGCATATGATATTTGACTTGGCGTTCGGCTCTGCTGGATTTCTCCCTGCTCGGCATGATTAAGCAACATCATAAAACATAAGAGCAGGGAGATAGATATACAATAACCCCCCCCATGGGGAGCATAGATAGCAGAGCCCACCGGTGGTGCTGGGGTGGTGGTGGGAGAAAACATCACATACGACCGGGGAACCATGAGCAGAGGAAGGCAGGAAGAGCATGGAGTCTAGTGAGCTTAAGTAGCCTGCCCACTTAGTCAGCTGACTGCCGCATCAGCGAATGACGTGAGAGACTTGCACACACGTATACTCCCACATAGTAATGCAGCATGTTAACCCCTTGAGCATAGTATGGGCCTTTGAGCAAGCAAGAACTTCCCTTGAGGTTGACTGACTGAACTGACTCCGCCGCTCCGCGTGCTGCGTTTGATTTAATTATTTTAACCCATTCATGGGCGGGAACCCCTTTTGGTGTTTTAACTAAGCATTATGTTATACTTTAGCTATTGAAAAATAGCAGATCTACAAGCTTGTAGGTCTGCTATTTTTGAAAAATCGTGAAAATGCGGCACAAATCTTTGAATGTACATTCTTTCAGAATACTTTCTTTTTATTTCGACGTGAGGCCTAAATGTGTTAAAGCTCAACGCTATGGCCTCCCTCACTAACCCAGTACTGGAGTAACAACAACATAAACAAAACAGTATATGGTGAGGTAAACATACATCAAGCTCTCTATAATGCAACAGGAGAGGAGAGAGAGAGGCTAGTCATTTGTCTCTTTCAAAATGTTCAACTCATATTAGATCACTGACCTTGTTTCAGCACTGGCCCTGAGGCATCAGTTTTATGGAAGAACTGAAAGAAAGTTCAGTGCGTGCCGTGCGTCCCTATACTCCCAAGATCTTTTGAATTATTTCCTTACCTTCTATATTCTAACATTGTTCAATGATGTCATGAGTTCAGCTCCATTGAATTACAAAAGTTATTTTTGTGAAGAGCGGTCGGTAGAAAAAGAAAAACGTGTCGGCTGGCTGGCTGCTCCTTTTCTTGGAAACCCACATGCTCTCCTAATAGTGCCGGGCTGTTGATTTGTGGCTGACCTATTATTATATTCAATTCTTTCATTCCACAGAGAAAGTGCTCATACTCAAGGGCATATTTGTGGAGACAAGGGTTTGCGTTCCATTCAGGAGTTATGTAATGGATTAAATTTACCATGTTCCTCCCTTTTCTTTTATGTATTAGAGTTTAGGTGGCTCTTCAGGCTAATACAGTTCCATGGTAAATTCCCCTTTTGCAACAGATCGATTTCATCCACTTCTGCACAATACTTAGAGGCAGAACTGAAAGTGGCCTCCAGGCCATACTGTTTTATTTCTGAGTGTACAGATGCTATATTGAGGCACCTGTAGGCCTTTATTGGACCAAAGTGTGATCTAACTGATTACTTAAATCCTGATCACCATTTTACATATAATAACAATATAATTTAAGACATAATTTGACAACATATTTGAGAACTTGAGCACTTGGAATTGAAGTAAAAATTTGTTTCGGTCGACAAGCACTACAAGCTATTTTCAATTGTTTTGCCCATTTTGCTTGTATAATTTGACTCCGTTTCTGTGATTTCTGTTTCTTGGGGGCGGCAGTGGCTCAGGAGCGGCCAATTGCCCCGGCCGGGCTCCACCAGAGTTAGTGCCGAAGTGTCCTTGAGCAAGACAGTGAACCCCTTTTGCTACTAATGAGCAGGTTGGTGCCTTGCATGGTTTCCTCTTCCGTCAGCGTATGAATGTGTGTGAATGGGTAAACGTAATGCAGATTGTAAAGCCTTGGAAGGCTCTATATCAGTGGTCCTCAACAGGCGGACCGCGGTCCACGACCGGACCACGGCACACCTCTCTGCGGACCCTGGAGAAAAGGCCTGGGCCGTGGCTCAGCAGTCCAGGCACCTTGGCTGGTAATCCAGTCTGGCAGTGTGCCGCTGGTTCGACTCCCGATCCCGACAGGAAATGGGGAGAGAGATGGGGGAGTGACCCCCCATCTCTCTCCCCATTTCCTGTCAGCCTATACTGTCTATCCCTCCATAAAAAATATAAAATAAAGGCGAAAGCCACAACAAAACATTAAAAAAAACAGAATAAACAGAATAAAGAGAAGAAAAAAAGTCACCGCAACCGCGAGTTGAATTCTCCGTTGTATTCGATCAATGCCGAGAAACGCAATTAACACTCTTAATGTGTGTATTATGGGCCGGCATGTCATGATGACAATGTTGCGCTGACTGGCTCACATTCACACATTCAGTTGAATGAAACAAAATTGGATTTTTGGAGGTGTGAATAATGAATATTTTGTCAAAGTGAAAGAGCTATACAAACCCGGTTTGTATACCTTGGTAATTGGTTGTTTCTAGGTGAGGGGCGCAGCTATTTTATTTGCGTGCGCATGAGACTGGACCATGGTCTTGTTCAAAAAATATTTGTGGACCTTCAGCATTTCTAGTTGAGGACCCCTGCTCTATATGTATTATGTATTATGACCATTTACCAGGCAATTAAAAGTTTCTGCTCAAGCTGAAAAACTTCCACACTGACTGCATGTTGTTTTATTTTCAGAATTTGTACGATTGGTTTTCTTTTCTATCGCTCATTTGGTCTAGACTGAGTGCCATCGAAGCTAGATCCAGCCCTGAAGGATATCGCTTTCAGGACTCTCCTGTGTGTCACTGTGGGTCTCCGTGTGTGCGTGTGTGCGTGTGTGCGTGTGTGCATGCGTGCAAGAGAGAGATGAGACAGAGAGAGCGACAGAGAACATGGAAGGGGAAAGGGGTGATGGAGGGACAGTGTTATGAATGGAGAAACTCTAGTCGTGTAGCGGTCTATATTAACCCTGCTCGCCTTCACAGTGCTAAAGACTATAATTACCCCATCACTCTTATTATCCCATCTGGATCAAATAGAATTTGCAAATAAGTCTTACCTGCCATTTTCAATCAAGGTGAACATTGGCTGAGGAGACAACCACTATGTCAGTTCGATATTCTATACCTTATTGACTTGCTTGTTCAATAAAATCAGACAAGTCTGAAGTGGCTGTACTGTACTGTACTGTACTGTACTGTACTGTACTGTACTGTACTGTACTGTACTGTACTGTACTGTACTGTACTGTACTGTACTGTACTGTACAAGCCCAAAAAGAAGAAGAAATTAAACTAGAAACATTTGCTCGGAAAGTTAGCTTATTGTGGGCAATGTGAATGATTTGAAAAATATCTGCCTCATCTGTGACATCTGTGACATTTCATTCCATTTTGTTTAAAACAGGCGGCAGGCCACTCCTGTGCCAACATTGTATGCCAATCTTAGCCAGTCAGGATGGAATACGAATAATCGAACAGACCTGACCACATGACTATAGAGATAAGTTGTACAAATTTGCGTGAGGTTTGGACAATTTCTGTATTATAAAAAAATACTTTGTTTAGCAAAATGAATTGCATTTTTATAGTGCTTTTCCAAGTGCTCAAAGCACTTTACATTAAAGGTATATTCAGTGGTTTCACTTAATTCAAATATCACTTATTTTTTTGTTTTGTTGTGATAATCCTCCCTACTATAGAGTGTGCTGGCCATATAAGGAGTTCCTCCCTGTCCCCAGTTAACCCCTGGGGGTCAAAAAACCTTAGGTTTCGTTTTTGACTCTCTATCCTGATTGGACGAAAGGCTGTGTCCCACAGCCAAAAACGAAACCTAAGGTTTTTTGAGTGAAATCACTGAATATACCTTTAATGGTTCATTCATTCATTGTCTCCACCAGGCCGAAAGCACTCCCTGGATGCCAACGATGAACCACGGCCCCAAACTTTCCAGAACGGCCTGTTATAGCGCCATCATAATTGGCTTTCAAAGTTTGCAGGATTGGCCTGTTTTGAACAAAAAGCCTCAAATCATGAACGCAGCGTGCAATTTACGTGAAATCTTTCACAGACTTTCCTACTAGGCTGAGGAATATATCCCACCCTTTTAACATTGGCCTGTTATAGCGCCACCAACAGGTGGATTTTTGCAAAACAAATCATCCAATTGCCATCCAAGGCGTAAGAAGAAATGGCACCCTTTTCACATTGGCCTATTACACGGATCATTGGACGACCTGCTCTACCTCTACCTCCTGAGCCCCCAAAAATGGCCTCCTGGTGATATAACAGGATGATTCTGCTCTGGCCTCCAGGGAGCCTGCACTAAGGATTTACTGTGTGAACAAAATATTAAAGGTATATTCAGTGATTTCACTCAAAAAACCTTAGGTTTCGTTTTTGGCTGTGGGACCCAGCCTTTCGTCCAATCAGGATAGAGAGTCAAAAACGAAACCTAAGGTTTTTTGACCCCCAGGGGCTAACGGGACAGGGAGGAACTCCTTATATGGTCAGCACACTCTATAGTAGAGAGGATTATCACAACAAAACAAAAAAACAAGTGATATTTGAATTAAGTGAAATCACTGAATATACCTTTAACATTGAAAAATACACTTCCCCCCACATGAATTGGCCTGTTGTAGCGCCACCATGAGGCTGATTTGAATTGTTTTAAGTGGCACTTCTTCCTCTGCCTAGTGGGAATGTGTGTGCATAATTTTACGGAAATTGCAAGCCGTGTTCAATATTTGAGGCATTTTGTTCAAAATGGACCAATCCTGCAAACTTGGGATGGAATCAGGATGGAATATGGGGAAAGCGGACAGATCCATGTTGATCACATGACTATAGAGATAGTGTATAACGATTTGTGTGGTGTATGGATAAAATGTGCACGAGTAATGTACAGAAATGTGTTTTGCCAAAAATCTGCCTCATGGTGGCGCTATAACCAGCGGATGTGAAAAATGCAGGGCAAAAGATTTCCCTTGGCCTCTAGGGAGTGCGTCTACAAAGTTGTACACAGATCGTTGCAGTTATAGGTAAGAACATGAATTGGCCTGTTATAGCGCCACCTTGAGGCCGATTTGAAACGGACGGACGCACACGCACACACACACACACACACACACACACACACGGACACACGGACGGAGTGCAAAACATACTGAATGAATGAATGAATGAATGAATGAATGAATGAATGAATGAATTCATTCATTAATGAGCTAAAACTGGATGGAAACAATTTAGAGATCATGCATCACTACAACGACTGGGATAGTATCAGTTTTCAAGAGGACATACAGTAAGTCTGTGTAGTGCTGGTTTCTCCGCCTGTTCTGGGCCATACATTGAATATTAGATTTCCCCACATGTATCAAGAACTCTGATCATGTGGTTAAGGTTATACGCACGACAAGAGACCATCCAACATACTGGCACAGTCGGGGGCCGTGCGCGCGAGACCAGCGCCGCGGACACAGCACTTTCCCGGAATAGCCTGCTCCCTCACCTCACCTCTCATTGGAAATGAAACATCTGAATTAATGGAGACGTTAATGCTGAGTAGCCCACCAAGGCCTCCCTTATTAAAAGCAGCAGTGCTGTTCAGCAAACCTTTGCTGAAGTAACAATCACTGATTTTCAGTGACCATTGCAAGGCCTTAGTATGTCAAGCCGTATGGAAAGAAAACGCTTGACTTCCAGCCTGCAGACTTCAAAATGACAGCTCAATATGTAGGTTGATGAAAATATGTGACATTGTCTAATGTAATCCTATTCATAATTTAGCGGACTGTCTGTCAGTCAGTCCTTACTCCAGTACTTCCTTAGCCCATTCTGACCTGAGATCAGATTCATACGAGGTTTCCACTGGACACACACTGGTCTGATGAACCCATTTTGACCTGAGATCAGATTCTAAAAAAATGTCAGTCGCTCTTCGATTTTTCAAAAATAGCAGACCTACAAGCTCGTAGTGCCCCACTCGGTGGCGCGCTATGAGCTTGTAGATCTGCTATTTTTCAATAGCTAAAGCATAACATGATGCCAACACCAAAATGGGTTCCCGTTAAGAATGGGTTTAAGCATAGAAAGCTGCTCGCTTTCTCCGCCATCTCACAACGCCACGACGCACGGACCGCCTCACAGAACCTAGCGCCACACAGCCCAAAAAAACATCTCCCCGCAAATCACGTGTCACCATTAATACTGGGACACACTTTTCCGTGCAACAGACCCACATGGGTAAACAATCCCCCCCCCCCCCCCCTATCACATTACTCACACTGAACAGCATTTGCTGTTCATATATTCAGAACGGGTATTAAGGACTAGTTAAAACAATTTAAGAAACAAAGTCATTGTTCCATGATCATAATATTTGATATTTCTTCTATTCCCAGGTGTTGCACTGCAGTCTCAGTCACACAGCCACAGATGGATCATTGCTGAGCAGATACTGTACTTCTCAAGATGAGGGGAGAGCTGAGGGTTAAGTTACTTCTTAGATAACTGATCACATTGATCCCGAGTACAAGGCAGGATGTGACTTCTTCAATATCACTGGATAGCACAAGTTAGTGTGCATTAAGGTGAGTGAGAGCTAAAATCCTTCCGGATCATATTTAAGTCACAGCAGAAAGAAAGGGCATTGTAGAGACGGCAGTACTGTGTCAACAACACGGTTGGGATAAATTATTCCCCCAGGCACTGGACCAGTGTTTACCTGTGGTCCCTGAGGCCAGAACCCCATGTGTACATAGAGGTAGGGATGCACCGATCCGATACTCGTATCGGAGATCGGCGCCGATCCAGGCTAAAATTCTAGATCGGGTATCGGATCGGTGGCCGATCCATTATCCGATCCGATCCGATCCGATAATTATGTGTAATTACAGTATGAAAACAACTCTACCTCCTCTGTGACACAGCAGTGTAGTATTGACAGTATAACATGTGGAATGCAGCCAGGCTAGCCTGCGCACACATTAACCTGGTCTAATTGTTGCACAGTTATTTAATAAATAATTCAGTGCATTTATATCTGTGTTTGTTACATTTTGTTTTACAAAGTTGGGAAAGTAATGTTTAAGTCAAGCCTTGATGTTGCCTTACACAAAATAATGATTCCAGACTCCACACAGTGAGGCATACAGCTTAATAGGTTATTACGTTTCTTTGTGGGGGGTATCGGATCGGTACTCTGTATCGGCAGATACTGGACCCCCATGTATCGAAATCGGTATCGAATGCCAAAAGCCGGATCGGTGCATCCCTAGTCATATCCCAGGAGAACATCTCCCACATAGAGGCTGCATATGGGGCGGTGGTGGCTCAGGGGTAGAGTGCCTGGATGGTAACCGTAAGGTTGCCAGTTCGAACCCGGGCTCCCCCAGAGTTACTGTCGAAGTGTCCTTGAGCAAGACACTGAACCCCTAATTGCTCCCGATGTGCTAGTTGGTGCCTTGCATGGTTTCCGCTGCCATCGGTGTATGAATGTGTGTGTGAATGGGTGAATGTAATGCACAATCTCTGTAAAGCGCCTTGGATAAAGGCGCTATATAAATGCACCATTTACCATTTACCATTTATATGCCCTGTCATATCCCAGGAGAACATCTCCCACAAAGACAGCATTAATGCACATCCAGATCCAGCCGTTCCTTATATGTTACCAATACGGCTTTGGAACTAGAACAACCAGGGACAGATGCAAACTTGTGTATTTGACCTGAGATCAGATTCTAAAAAATGTCTTCTACATCCTGACAGTTTTCCATTCTGACCTGAGATCAGATTCTAAAAATGTCTTCTATACATCCTGACAGTTTCCTGAAAAAGCTATGTTTCTATGTCAGTGGTTCTTCGATTTTTCAAATATAGCAGACCTACAAGCTCATAGCGCGCCACCAGCTTGTAGATCTGCTATTTTTCAATAGCTAAAGCATAACATAATGCTAACACCAAAAGGGGTTCCCGCCCCAAAATGGGTTTAAGGGAGATCTTTTTATTTATTTGATCAATCCTTCACCGATTTGAGTGACCTTTAGCACTCACGGTGTCCATGCCAAATGAATTGACTTGGAATCAGCATGAATTGGATTTCAAGCCGATTAACCCATTCTGACCTGAGATCAGATTCATACGAGGTTTCCACTGGACACACACTGGTCTGATGAACCCATTCTGACCTGAGATGAGATTCAAAAAATGTCAGTCGTTCTTCGATTTTTCAAAAATAGCAGACCTACTTTTATAGATCTGCTATTTTTAAATAGCTAAAGCATGACATGATGCTGACACCAAAATGGGTGCCCGCCCAAAATGGGTTAACACAATTTTTTGGACTAAGAAGACAACACAGGCATAGAGCTGTCCACCAAGCAGAAATATATGTCATTATACAATGTTGTCAGATTGTAGCATGACTAATTATCATGAAACACTAGTAGATCGAGGCCTGACAGATTGATTAAAGATTACACTTGTGGGGCACGCACAGAATCAATTGGGCCAGTCGTTTGTGATAAGAGCTGCAGGATCAAGTGGGAACATATCAGTGTTGGGCCATTTGTGCAGAAATAGTCACAAACAAAAGCTAATAACACATTAGCCTCTTCTCCCTTCTGGCTCCAAAACTGTGGAATGCACTTTCCATTGCAGTCAGAACTGCAGCATCACTCCCAATCTTCCGCCGTAGTCTGAAAACCCACCTTTTCAGACTCCATCATGGCCCATAGCACTTACCCTACCCCCTTAGATAGCATTTCTGTTGACAGCACTATAATTGTATTGTATATAGTCATAGCACGCCATAGTACATATGTATAGCATAGTAGTAAATATGTATAGTTTATATGTATAGTATATGAATATGTATAGTTTCATTATATAAAATATTATATAGATATTCCACTGTTACTTTCTTAGTTTACGCATGTTTCATGATAAATGCTTTCATGTGATGTATTCCCATGCTTTTGTTCTTGCTTAAATGTAAGTTGCTCTGGATTAAGAGCGTCTGCTAAATGCCTAAATTGTAAATTGTAAATAGTTGTTTTGTTTTGAGGGGGAATTGCTGTCACTGTGTTGTGTTGGATCATTTGAAGACTATACAGACAATCTACCAGGACAAGCAAAGACATTTATATTAAAGGGATAGTTCAGATTTTCTTCTTAAGCTGTATGAAATACTTGCCATTAATATAGTGGTTGCAACTGTATTAATTGATTGACCGAGTCCCGTGGTGGGAGTTCTGCCGTTTCACCTGTTTTGGTGAAATATTAAGTAGTTCCGGTCATTTTGTGGGGGGGGCACAGGGGGGGGGGGGGCCACGCATTGAAAGTAAATGAATCCACAAAACTAACGTCATTTGTATTGTTGACCTATTTCTAAAATATTAGTGCAACTTTCGTTCATTTTTTACCCCTCTATCACACGGAACTATGTTTTTGTGTCCATATCACTACGCCCAAAAATGTGATAGAGGGGTCAAAGTTGAACGAAAGTTGCGCTAATATTTTAGAAATAGGTCAACAATACAAATGACGTTAGTTTTGTGGATTAATTTACTTTTACTGCGTGGCCCCCAGTGCCCCCCCCCACAAAATGACCGGAACTACTTAATATTGACCAAAACCAGAGCAGAACTCCCACCACGGAACTCGGGCAATCAATTAATACAGTTGCAACCACTATATTAATAGCAAGTATTTCATACAGCTTAAATTAACCCATTCTGACCTGAGATCAGATTCATACGAGGTTTCCGCCGGACACACACTGGTCTGATGAACCCATTCTGACCTGAGATCAGATTCTAAAAATGTCAGTCGCTCTTCGATTTTTCAAAAAAAGCAGACCTACAAGCTCGTATCGCGCCACTCGGTGGCGCGATATGAGCTTGTAGATCTGCTATTTTTAAATAGCTAAAGCATAACATGATGCTGACACCAAAATTGGTGCCCGGTCAGAATGGGTTAAAAAAATCTGAACTATCCCTTTAAGCATTAGTCCTCATAAAGAGGAAGATTACAGCACATTTACTGTATCCGCTTAAATCAACCATTGTTGAAGCATAATGTCGATGGTCTCTTTGCCGGAGCCACTCACACACCAATACAATAAATAGCCTAGTTTTATGTTCAATTTAAAACTGTAATTTCAAGGCCAACCTTTTTAGAGACCTCTGAATGAGCTTTTGCAAAGGAGCTGTCAACTTTGGCCAACCTTTTTAGAGACCTCTGAATGAGCTTTTGCAAAGGAGCTGTCAACTTTGGCCAACCTTTTTAGAGACCTCTGAATGAGCTTTTGCAAGGAGCTGTCAACTTTGGCCAACCTTTTTAGAGACCTCTGAATGAGCTTTTGCAAGGAGCTGTCAACTTTGGCCAACCTTTTTAGAGACCTCTGAATGAGCTTTTGCAAGGAGCTGTCAACTTTGGCCAACCTTTTTAGAGACCTCTGAATGAGCTTTTGCAAAGGAGCTGTCAACTTTGGCCAACCTTTTTAGAGACCTCTGAATGAGCTTTTGCAAGGAGCTGTCAACTTTGGCCAACCTTTTTAGAGACCTCTGAATGAGCTTTTGCAAGGAGCTGTCAACTTTGAACGTTCCAACTTCAATTAAACACTGCCTCATATTGTTATAATAAACCTGTTGTTTCCACAGCAATCATTCTCTTTAGAGTTTAATGTGGTGGTTTATAGCATTTGTCTGAAAACACACAGGAAAAAAAACATTCAATATTTTCCTCATCGTTGCAATTATGCGGATGCTCTCACACGTTCATTTCTTCTCTCTACGCAGCATTATAATAGGAATGATAATAAGCATATTAAAATGATGCTCCAAAACCAAAGCATAGCATCCATTTCCTTTAAGGGATTTATATTATGGGAGCTTTTCTATTTAGGGCTCTAATTCACCGGTGCACTCAATCACTTTAGCACTAATTGAAATACATTAGAGATAGAAATACTTAATTTTGTCAAAAGAAATATAGGCTATTAAAATGAACAAAATAAGAGATTGGGTCGACTAATGAATGATGACAGTGGAAGTCATTTTTTAACCCATTCTGACCGGGCACCCATTTTGGTGTCAGCATCATGTTATGCTTTAGCTATTGAAAAATAGCAGATCTACAAGCTCATATCGCGCCACCGAGTGGCGCGATACGAGCTTGTAGGTCTGCTATTTTTGAAAAATTGAAGAGCGACTGACATTTTTAGAATCTGATCTCAGGTCAGAATGGGTTAATCAGACCAGTGTGTGTCCAGTGGAAACCTCGTATGAATCTGATCTCAGGTCAGAATGGGTTAAATAGTTCACAGCATGCAACTTCATGTCTTAATGGATTTCATAATCAGTATAACACAAGAACTATAGCTGCACATCTGCAGCTGAAAGCCCTCACAGAAGAGCCTATTAAATTGTTTTCGGCGGAGTATGTCGGTGATTACCTCGGGCCAATCAGGGATTGTGAATTGTTGGTGGTCCCCGCCTCGGCCAATCAGGGATTGTGTATTTTTGGTGGCGTCGCTGATCGGCCAATCAGAGCGCAGGGTTGGCAGCGCTTGCTGGCCCCCTCAGCCAAATGGATTGGCTCCGTTTGTTGGTGTCGTCACTTGGCCAATCAGGGATTGGCTGGTGATGACGTAACTATTATTTTATTTTAAATGTTTTGTTTATGGGTTTCATTTGTTATATTCTAAAGAGGGAGGGACGGTAAATTGACAAGAGTTCAGGGGTAAGTTGCGCGCTCTGCTCGCGCACAAGTAGGCCATTCATGGCCAACTAAACTTGTGTGCAAAGCGCACGTTGGCAGCTCGACAGAGTGCATTTCTAGTTTAACATTGTGATTGGAGGGTGTGGGAGATTATTTCTGAGCACTGCTTGAACTGAAGTCATACCTGTTGTGAAATAAGGCGGGTACCGTCCTAAAGTCGGCTCTTCGGTGCTACTGAAAGTTTCTGACGAGCCAAAATCATTTCGCCACTACAGCGCCGAAACAGCGGTAAAATAGGAGTATGAATCGGCCCTAAGGCTTCAAATCATCCTGCTATAATCTTCTAGACGGATAGGAACCAACCCCACTTGAAGTAAAAGATGAAGCACATATTATACAACTCTTTGAGGTCATTTTCTTCTGATTCACTGATAGAGTGAGCAGGTCAAAACACTTTGAGGTCACGGACAGCAGAACAATGCATGGGAGAAGAAAATATCTAGCGGTATGTAAACATTTAGAGTTGGGGCTAGATGTCACACCGCCAATCCAACAGACATGGATATCTCTCTATTTACAATTTACAATGTAGGCATTTAGCAGACGCTCTTAACCCATTCTGACCTGAGATCAGATTCATACGAGGTTTCCACTGGACACACACTGGTCTGATGAACCCATTCTGACCTGAGATCAGATTCATACGAGGTTTCCACTGAACACACACTGGTCTGATCAACCCATTCTGACCTGAGATCAGATTCTAAAAATGTCAGTCGTTCTTCGATTTTTCAAAAAATAGCAGACCTACAAGCTCGTATCGCGCCACTCGGTGGCGTGATACGAGCTTGTAGATCTGCTATTTTTAAATAGCTAAAGCATAACATGATGCCGACACCAAAATGGGTGCCCGGTCAGAATGGGTTAATCCAGAGCGACTTACATTAAGCAAGAACAAAAAGGCATGGGAATACATCACATATATAAAATGCATTTATCATGAAACATGCGTAAGCTAAGAACGTAACTAGAACATATCTATATAATGTCACTATACATATAAACTATACATACATATATACTATACTATGCTATACATATGTACTATGAAGTGCTATGACTACATACAATGCAATTATTGTGCTGTCTACGTGACATGCTATAAGTCTGTTTCAAATGCTATCTAAGTCTAAAAAGTGCTATCTAAGGGGTTAGGGTAAGTGCTATGGGCCATGATAGAGTCTGGAAAGGTGGGTTGGGAGTGATGCTGCAGTTCTGACTGCAACGGGAATAAGTGCATTCCACAGTTTTGGGGCCAGAAGGGAGAAGAGTTTGGGACGTGTGGAGCGTTGTTGTCCCGGCGTTTTTAGTGACTTTTTAGTGTCTATCTGTCAGTCATTCTCCCTTTTATGCCGATATATCAAAGATCTGTCCGTCAGTCCATGTCCCTATGAACTGGAACCAGGAGAAACAGTGAGGCCTGGAGTAGACCTCTACTTGATGATGATGTATTGATCCCTTAGAGTAGAGGGCACCGGGTTCCTCCTCCCATCCACCAATTCTGACCTGAGATCAGATTCTAAAAATGTCTTCTACATCCTGACAGTTTTCTGGAAAAAGCTATGTTTCTATGTCAGTCGTTCTTCGATTTTGAAGTGGTGCAACCACTTCTACATCCAGCGATGTCCGTATGTATGTTATCATGTATCATGTATCCGTCTTGAGCAAGAGTGGTGTGCGCATGCGTGAAATTGGAAAGAGAGAAGTATGTGACATGGCTGCCACCTGCTGGACGCAAATCCAACTACTGACTGTCTAGGTTCATTGATATCTATAATAAAGCTAATCTGACGAGCAGAGAGAGAGAGAGGAGGGGGGGGGGGGAGAGAGGGGAGTTGCACCACTTGGTTCACACAGGTGTGATTTTTCAAAAATAGCAGACCTACAAGCTCGTAGCGCGCCACTCGGTGGCGCGATATGAGCTTGTAGATCTGCTGTTTTTCAATAGCTAAAGCATAACATAATGCTAACACCAAAAGGGGTGCCCGGTCAGAATGGGTTAAGTTGCTCAAAAGCGCATGAGGCGATTTCACAGGAACAGAGTGCATTCTGGGATGGATTGGGCCAAACTCATGAACGCGCTGGTCCGTTTGACTATCATCATTGCACGCGTTCAGCGTTCACGACGTGTCATCATGAACGTGCACAATGATAGTCAACGGACCAGCGCGTTCATGAGTTTGGGCCCAGCGATGCAATACCAAATTCGGCCACTATGTCCATTTCGCCTCAGGGTTTCCTCCGGGTGCCGTCTCTATTATTATATACTCTAAGATTGATCCACATGATCCCCCCGCCCCCCCCCCCCCCACACACACACACACACACACAAAAAAGTGAATAGAGTTGCAATTGAGTCTAGTCCCAGTGACCTGACCCATCAGGTGCGACTAGTCATGGGTTTGGTTTAGACTAGTCATTGGTTGGTCATTAGTCCTACAACTACAACCTATCTCAAACCCTCACCCTAAACCTAACCTCCCACGGGGCAGTACACCTAAACCTAACCTTAACCCATGTCTAACCAATGACTAGTCTAAACCTAACCTCCCACGGGGCAGCACACCTAAACCTAACCTTAACCCATGTCTAACCAATGACTAGTCTAAACCTAACCTCCCACGGGGCAGCACACCTAAACCTAACCTTAACCCTCACCCTAAACCTAACCTCCCACGGGGCAGCACACCTATACCTAACCTTAACCCATGTCTAACCAATGACTAGTCTAAACTAAGTATGCACCCCAGCCCAGTTAAATGTCACATTCCCCCCTCCTTCTGTCTTCCTATTGGTTGACCCACATACCGTCACAGTCCAGAGTGAAAACGGCCCCGGGAATAATCACAACCACCCAGTTATAGTTCACTGAAGGAAAGGATGCCTTTAAGTTTAAATTATGCTTCAAGTACCTTGACTTTTCCTTTCATCAGGGATATAGCTACAAGTACATGGCTCATCAAACTCTCGTCTGAAGGAGGTTATGGCAGCTTTTAACATCCTGCCAAGTGGCAATCGAAGAGGATACAGGTTAAAGACTCTGGACAATAGACATAAAATCTGAAGAAGAACCTGTGATATATTGAGGAGGCAATCCAATCGGCACGAATGCCTCCTTGGCTACCGCACTTGCCTGTCACCTTGTGAGCTGAATTGCATAAATACTAGTAATGCACATTGCAAATGGATGCCAGTATAATGAATCTGATGAATTCTTTAAGAGCTGGCTTCCCTAGGGCAATAGCCAAGCTGGCCCATAATATAAGTGTGCATTGCTCCTGGAGCTCTAACTACAACACTGCTCTAGGAATTGTCTTTGAAAAACAAACTACAACATATTTCAACTACTTGACATTGTTGTTGTACTTTTGCATTTATTATCTAAATAGGCCAAATGTCCTAATTATTGCGACCAGTCGACTGACTGTCGTCTGTCCGTCCGTCCGTCCGTCACACCACCATATATGGCTGTCAGTCCGTCACGCCTCGTGACACGCTCCATATATGGCCGTCTCCATTATGAAGATCACGACACGACACGACACTGACCTCATCAAACCCTGGATAGCCATACATGGATCATCACCTAGATCTGCATATATGGAGCCGGCCAGCAACTACAGTACATTGCTACATCTGACCTCAAACCCTTCGATTTCCATATATGGAGCTCAGCTGACCTGTCCTGACATTCCATATGTTGATCCTTCCCCACCCGATGTCCCCCTTTTGACTGATACCTGTCCATTTAACCCATTCTGAACGGGAACCCATTTTGGTGTCAGCATCATGTCGTGCTTTAGCTATTTAAAAATAGCAGATTTACAAGCTCATATCGCGCCACCGAGTGGCGCGATACGAGCTTGTAGGTCTGCTATTTTTTGAAAAATCGAAGAACGACTGACATTTTTAGAATCTGATCTCAGGTCAGAATGGGTTCATCAGACCAGTGTGTGTCCATTGGAAACCTCGTATGAATCCCTGTGTGTCCCTGACCGGTAGGCCAGCGGTCCCTGACCGGTAGGCCAGCGGTCCCTGACCGGTAGGCCAGCGGTCCCTGACCGGTAGGCCAGCGGTCCAGGCCAGGAGGAACAAACACTGTTTGGACAGGCACCATCACAAATAAACCAAAATATCTGCCCCGCCAGACGACCAGTGATGTGTTCAAGGACAAGCAGAAACCGACCTCAAAAACTCAACTCAAACAGAAATAACAAAATAAAATATGCTCTTGATCCCGCATGTCATGTTTCCGAATTTTGCAAGGACATGTTGTGCAACGAGCACTGTGAAATACAGCGACATTGCTCTGACAAGCGACATTGATCGCATTAAACCTGCGTCGGGGATAACACACAAGAGGAACGTTGGCGTTTAATCAGCAGTGACAGATTCAGGTGAGTCCCCAGATGTGTCACGCGGGGTAAGAACTGGGTTTTCTCCAAGCGAACACATGAGGCTGCAGACATGTGGCAGCTGCATGACAAATTCATAGCAAACTCATATCCGACACTACTAAGAAATGAGAGCTCTTCTCTTCCTGGCTTAGTCTTGACTATATTGGCTTTATATAGTGTAGCAAAAAGCAACTGTGCTGCTGAATAGCAGAAAATGAATCGTATGTCTTTTCAGCCACGTACGTCTCTTGTTTATAGTCTGTGTAAAGTATAGATAAAGAGCACACTTGTTACTTTAATCGTGTCCCATGGAGTTTCTAGAGTCCCTTAATATTTGCAACTTCTTGCCTAACCTATACAGTAGCATTTGTGCTGAGGTGGTGTACATCTGTATACGAGTCAGTGCCAATGGAAAATGTCAAGACCTTTCAGAGAGTCATAATAACAATACAATATCAAAAAGGTGATACATCACAGCTCCTCTGTCCCCGGCTCGGCGGCTCCGATGGCGAAAACAGCACCAAGCGTATAAATTGTGCTGGAGGCAGAAAGGATTTCCATCAACTGGTGTGTGTTGTTGTCATGAGGCTAAGGTGTTCCATTTATACGAATTTCAGACTTTGAAAATAGTGACAGGTCAATTTTGCACCATTATGGGATATAAGGTCTCTGGTGCGGCGGCCCCTGATATTGCTGCTGAGGGCTAACTGTCAAAGGAAATAACGAAAATACACCTAGATCTTTGTCTTACTCTGAGACATGGCCTTGACACTATTGTCTACCATTTAGTACGAGTGCTGCTTCTATTTTGTACACGCTCCCCTCCTTGTGTGTGTGTGGGTGTAGCCATTTGAGTCAGTAGGCATAATTTTCAGTCGACTAACTCTGCATTGTTGATTAACCCATTCTGACCTGAGATCAGATTCTAAAAATGTCAGTCGCTCTTCGATTTTTCAAAAATAGCAGACCTACAAGCTCGTAGCGCGCCACTCGGTGGCGCGCTACGAGCTTGTAGATCTGCTATTTTTCAATAGATAAAGCATAACATGATGCCGACACCAAAATGGGTGCCCGGTCAGAATGGATTAAGGCTGCTTATCCATATGGAAGGGGCCAGAGATACCTATTACCGTGTGTTTCCTGACAGCCATTCTCAAATGGCACTATTAAATTCATGGCCAGATGAGCCTTTCATGTACTGGGGAAAATGTCAAGGATTTCTATCTGGTTGAATGGAGATGACATCACACATCACAGGCATAATGTTGGGATAATGAAGGCGCAAGGAACAGTTTGAATGCATTTTTAACACATCTCTCTGTACCTTGTACTAACATGCATGGAAAAGATGTGCAGTGTTCACTCGTGCAAGGCATCCCAGGTAGAAAGCCCTTGTTAACACCCCATTAAAGGAGAATTCCATGCTAGAATGCTTTCTTATCTTTCTTACCTTTCTTTGTAGTTGTTACGTCCCCACCAAAGAGGTCCAGGTGTTTTTTTGTGCAAAAACTCCTTATTGGCTATTTTCCCTACCATAAGCCCTCAATGAATTGCATTGCATTGAATGGGAATTGAATGGGGCTATGGGGTGTTATGCTAATTCACTTATTTCCATCGAAAGAAGTAGTAAAGTGTGCCGCTTGGGATATTATTTACATTATGAAGAGAGGATATATACAAAGAAATTATCATTTTGAGCGATGAAAATAAGCAAATTAGCACAACACCCCATAGCCCCATTCAATTCCCATTCAATTCAATGCAATTCATTTAGGGCTTATGGTAGGGGAAATAGCCAATAAGGAGCTTTTGCACAAAATAACACCTGGACCTCTTTGGTGGGGACGTAACAACTACAAAGAAAGGTAAGAAAGCCTTTTAGTATGGAATTCTCCTTTAAATCATAGCGCCCGGTGATTAGGGCTGGGTGCAATAACCGCAATACCGCCATACCGCCGGTATGTAACGCATACCGCGGTATCGGGTTCATTACCGCGGTTAAAAAAAATAAAAATAAAAACATTTTATTCTTTTTTTTTATGAAATGAAAAGTGTATCATAATAAACAGTGACGCTCAGTCAGTCTAATCATGCCAGCAACACAACAACACCAGAGGGAATTCAAAAAACCATGTGCAACCCAGATTCGGCACAAACAAGGATTGATTGATTGATTGATTGATTAAAATATTTATTAACAGTTTGCAGAATTACACTACATTTCAAGCACAACTCAATACAAAGACTGTTGACTGTGAGTGGACACTTGTTTACAAGAGGGTCCACCTAAATTCATTTCACTCCTATGCCACAAAAATGTGGAACGCCCTACCAACTGTTTTACCAACATTTTATCATGATTATTAGTGAGGACCTATTATATGAAGATAGGTTAAAAAGTGGTCCTTTAACCCTTGGCCTACAATTCACGGAAAAAACGGAATTAATCGAAAAATCTAAACCTCCCGTTAACGGAAAAAACGGAATGACAATCAATATCAGTTATCGCGGGGTCAAAAGAGCAAAAATTAATATTTTTTCGCTAATATCACTAATGTTGGATGTAATTTACCAAAAAACGGCCGAAATCCGCGTGATCGTGCGCTATCGTGCACGCGCGCCGTCTCTATGTGCGTCGCTGTAAAAAATGTGATATTTTGCGATCTTTTGGGGTTGATTTGAGGTAAATTTGACTTAGTTATGAAAAATATAGCATTAGCTTAGCAATCCGGACCAGCCAAGCTATTGACTAGGGTCAAAATACTACAGGTTGTTGTTGATCGTTGAACCGGAAGTGACTTAGGAAGATCTGTCTATTTTAGCCAAAATCAGCATAATGATGCTTTCCCGCCATCTGGTGGCGAATCGAGAGAATACATTTGCAATGAATGAAAAAAGAAAAACATCTCTTCAATCCACCAGATCTTTCTTGTTAAAACGATGAATTAAAAATATGCCAATTTGTTACCCAAACCAAAAAATTGGGACTGGTAGTCTAAGGGTTTGATTACCGTCATTATGGTAATCTCACAATTAATATCGCACACACCATACCTGTAACTTTTATTAGCCCTCTTATTATTCCCACAAAAAAAAAAAATGGTAATAACCGCCATACCGGCGGTATGGGGGCCGGCAATAACCGCGGTAATAAAAATCCCATACCGCCCGTTTATAGTAGCGGAGCACTTTTACCGACGGACCGGATGCTATCCCGGATGTGGCTGTAGCAGCTAAATGTAGCCAAAACACTCTAGAGGCGATCGACGACAACAACGGGAGGTATGATTAAAAAACCGCCGTCTAATACATGATCTTTGCTTAGAATTAGACATTATGATTTAGATCAAGAGTTATTAACGATTTAAGATTTTCGGTCTCGTCAGCTAAACATTTTCAGGGGACATTTTTGATGACGTCCCACTGTTGCGCAACATCGAGCATTGCGCGCAACAGGCACTCCCAGGCTGTGGAGCGATGCGATCGGTTTTGATATCAATAACCTCCGTCTTTTTGATCAATCTTCGTCCTGGGCGCTGGGTGTTACTAATTGAAAGGACGGTGAACTTCGTCCTGGGCGATCGGGGATAAAAATGGCAAAGAAATGACCCCCATCACCATTAGGAGAATGTCCAAGCTCTTATAGGTCATTACAAAATGAGATACACACTAAGGCTGCAACGATTCATCGATTAATCGTAATCGAATCGATTATTCAATTAGTTGTCAACTAATTTGGTAATCAATTAATCGAATCGGCAACTAATCACTAGTTTTTTGCAATTTATCAAAGGTGATTTCCCACTTAACCATAGTTTTTAACCATAGTTATCCAGTGTTAAGTGTAACTAATTAAAGAGGAGTGATCCATCTCTCTTTCCTTACAATCTGGTTATAGTTGCACAGTAGCGACTGCAAAGCAAAATATGACACATAACGATTATAGTATCAAGTACAATGTACCTATGTATTTGAGTTCAGAAGAGTACTGTTCCTTCTAGACTGACACATGTGCAGCTATTCTTTAATCAAATGTATGCAGTCAGAATAAGCCTAAAGACACCATGAGTTGCTTTCATTAATTTTAGTCTTTTATTTGAATAGCAGCCTAATCAGCAGCTAATCAAATGACATTTTTAATTAATTAGAACATAGAACATAGCTAAATTAGTGTCATAATCCGATTAATCGATTAATCGTTTAAATAATCGGCAGATGAATCGATTATGAAAATAATCGTTAGTTGCAGCCCAAATACACACATGTAAGCCATTCCTCTCTAGCTACAAACGTTCAAGCTGTATGTACAGTACTATATGCTATGATAATGATATGGATGGACCCATGGACCAGAATAAATCAAGGCAGCAGGAGGAACACACAGTCACGCAGCCTTAAGAAGGAATTAAGAGGAGGAAGCATATAATGAACACATGACAGTACGGACGACGTGCCTCCCAGGACCCATTCCATAATCCAAAGGCAGTGCCTGCCTGCCATGCTAATTGCATGATCCTGGGTTTGTCACCATTTGAGCGTGCTCACATTTTCTGCCCACAATCATCTTTTCAGGGCATGGCAGGAAAAATTGCTTTCTGATCATCTGCTTCTGCAGTATACTGATAATATAGCCTAAGAAATAAAACAAGCACAGGACTGTTGTTTTTTGTCTTGCTATACATTTAAAGGAAATGTTATGCTGTGTAAAAACCTGCTACAACCCATGATGGACAAACACATATACTATGCAAATTCAAACATCTCGCAATTATGGTGACAGCGGTGTGCTGCAAATTGATGCAGGGCAGAGAGATGCAAGTGGTGCAGCTTCAGAGCTTTCCAATATGCATCAGGTCAACAGCGGTGAACGTATACTGTAGATAACTTCACAGTGGCTGCCTTTTCACACGGACAGAAACCCATCCAGTTTCAACACAGACACAGACCTGGCAAATAGCTGTCGCTGAATTGCCTCCTTAATTGGCTTTGAGGACCTGCAATGAATACGCATTTCCCTCAATTTCCAGTTGCCAGTGTTCACTGAGGCAATGACCCGGTTGTCTGGAGAGTGGCGCTCGTTTTTGAGAGCACACAGAAGTGTGTGTGTGCGTGCGTGCGTGCGTGTGTGTGTGTGTGTGTGTGTGTGTGTAGGGAAGGGGAGGGGATATGGGGGGGGGGGGGGGGGGGGTGACGTGTGTACACATGCCTGTGGGTAGGTTGGGGGGGGTTACACAGTTGTTTGTTGAACTGCCTCACTGAAGAGGGATAATCTCTGGCCCAATGAACCATCAGGATTCAAGCACTGCTTCTTCTGTCACTGATCACAGCAAACCCAGACTGACGCCAAGGAATTAAGAGCGTCTCTCCGGAGAGACCGTCATAAACATAAACATACGGCAGTTTGATGGGACAGACACTATGCAGGGCACAGAGGGATTATATTTATTTAAAAAGGGAGCCCCAGTTGGCTTGTTTGTTTCTAAGGTAATTCAGTGATGAGCACCATCATATGAGCACCATCATGACAAAGCATGTGACACTTTGGTCCTTATGGTCACAGCAGGATGCCAGACACTATTCTGTGTTCCCACAGTGGTTTATAGGACATAAGCCCGTGATAACACACATACAGTAACAGTACAAGCCCATATTCAGCTGATTCAAAGTTGAGGTATAGCTGCTCTGAATTCAAGTCCACACCCAGTGTTTCCCTGAGTCGACAACCCTGAGGATTCGTATTCAAATGGGGCAGGCATGCCCCCCTCAGCATTTCCTCAGAATTATCAAAGAAGAGGAATTATCGTTTTATATAACTGAAGAAAACCTTGCCATGCTGACAAAACAAGAATTATACAGTATAACCACTCAACATACTACAGTAGTACAGACAGTACAGTATAGCCTAGTTTCACAATTATATCGTACTCCCTACTCCCTCCAGAATTCTGCAGGATTCAGATTTGAATAACTAAGGCTACATTTCTGTCTGAAAAACACAGTGAACACAGAGATGCCTAGAAGTCTGATTATGTTGGCTTTGATACTTTAAAACGCACTCTTCTGATTTCAAGAAATAATGAAAACAGTGAGTTGCACGAACTCCCAGGGAATTGGCACAAAGGGGGCCCTTGACAGTTTCATTTCATATCCTAAACAGGTGCCTTGTGTATGGAAATGAGAGGAACGCAGACTCCGGCGGCTTAAAACACTAACTGGATCTGATGATCCGCAGCTCTAGACATTCTTCGATGACATCGCATTTTGAGCCAAGGCGAACTTGTATTATTACAGCTCGAAATAACGGAATATAGTGTTCTCTGTGAATAGTGGACCTGACTGGTCTTGTTCTGAATGTATACACACGGTCACCGTCCATACTCCCCATAAATTCTAAAAGCCAGCGGACGAAACATCGTCCATGAAGCAGACAGAGCGAGAGTCAAGTTGGGGAGGAGAAGCCCCACTATACCGGTACACACACACACACACACACACACACACACACACACACACACACACACACACACACACACCAACCAAAACAGACCCGGCCGGAGATAGAATAGCAATACTAAGATGTATATAAAACACTTTGCACGTTCTTATGTCGAGAGAAACTACTCTACAAACTTCGTAATGGTGGTCCTCCTCCTCCATAATGATTACCCAGCGTCCTGCACCTGCTGCCTGCCTGCCTGCGCCACCGACTATTATACCCCCCCCAGCAGACGAAAACAACGAGACTGGGTAGGATGGAGGGACAATTATACCCCCCTGGCTGCAGACGAAAACAACGAGACTGGGTAGGATGGAGGGACAATTATACCCCCCTGGCTGCAGACGAAAACAACGAGACTGGGTAGGATGGAGGGACAATTATACCCCCCCTGTAGACGAAAACAACGAGACTGGGTAGGATGGAGGGACAATTATACCCCCCCTGTAGACGAAAACAACGAGACTGGGTAGGATGGAGGGACAATTATATCCCCCTGCAGACGAAAACAACGAGACTGGGGGGACAATAGCACCACACACACACAGTCACACACACACGCACGGTATTGACGGTATCATTAGTACTAGTGTGTCTATAATGGTGTCGCCGTTTTACACTGTCTCAAATACGCAAATGATGCGAAACAAAGCATGACACGGTGTTGTTGTATGTTGGGTTGTTTGTGTTTGTGTCGCTTCTTCTCTGTTACTATTAACTCTCGCCTCCTCCGCGGCGCGACGGAGCGGAGCGGCAGGGAGGGAGGGATGGAGCCATGTATGTATGTGTATGTACGGGAGAGAGTCAGTCAGTCAGAGAGAGAGAGAGCCGGGGAAAGAAAGTGAAGTATAGTTTCTGTGCCCGTGTATGTTGTGGTTGTGTTGTTGCATGTTTCCTACCTCAGTAGAGCCGTGTCGCCTTGTCTGCTCACCACACTTTCCACCGAGGAATAGTCCACAGTTTGTCCGGCGGGCAGGCAGGACGGGAGAAAGCAGCACAGGCTGAGAATGATCGCAGTGAGCCACTGCCCAGAGACACACGCATCCTGCACCGCTCTCATCATGTCCATCGCAGCGGTGTTATGTTTCCTAATCCTTTTCCCCACCTTGTGCAAAAGTCTTCTTTTCTGGGCAAAGAAAGAAAACAAAAGAAAAATACAAAACCTTGTCCTTTTGTCCGAAAAGCCCAGCCGCTATTTCCACACTTTTGGCTCCGCGAGAAATGGCTCCACCGCCGCCGTGTATAGTTTCCCAGGTTTGTTGTGGTTGGATGTGCAGCCCCACTGTGAGAGGGAGAGTGTGTGTGCCGTGGTGGAGTACAGTCTCTCAGTCTCCAGTGGCTCTCTACACCATCTAGTGAGGAGATGTGATGTAAAATGGGAGCGGACGTAGAGGCAGCAGCAGACAACCCCCAGGCTCTGATCCTGTTGCCATGCGGCCGTTTCCCAGGCAACCTGTTCCCAGTGGCTCTCTTCTTGGGGGTGATGGAGCGGTTAAATCTGGTGCGTATTGATACGACAACAGAACAGAAACACCCGCGAAAGAGCAATTAAATATATCGATTGGGGAGATGTTCGGGAAATGAGCACGCTGGGCTTTTGAGGAGGCAGTGTGGAAGAAGTTACTATGACGTAAGTCCCCATGAGTCAGTGTTGGAAAGTAACTAAAGTAACTTTACTTAAAGTAATATTATTGGGGCGCCCGCTGGCCTAGCGGTCCAGCCCACAATGCAGGGTCAGTGTGACGGTCTCACACCAAGAATCCGGATCATCATGGTCCTGCATGCTGCTCTTCTTCATCCCAGTCGATGTCCACCTGGTTGGTTACTAACCTGGGGCACTGGTGCTGTTGTAATTCTTCCTCATTTGTTAAAATGGCGATATCCTCTTCTTCTTCTTCAGGGCCAGGCTCGTCTTCTTCCTGCTCAGACTCTGAGGAGTTTTGCTTTTGGCCGCTAACATTTTCCACAACAACTTCACCACTTGCCTCGCCCTGGTTGACGTTAGCATTAGCATCAGTGCTACTGCTAGTCCCAGTCCCTGCTAGTCTCGTCGGACTCATCGCTGCGTCTTCATGTGGTTTAAGAAAGAAGTTTGAAATTAATGGAACCTTTTTCAGTCATTTAGCCGTCTTCGCATCCATCTTTTTTGTTTTGTTCTTGGAAGAACCTCTCCCCGGCATATTGTCTTAATTTGTCTATGTCTCAAATCTCAAATCTCACAAAACAAAGGTCAACCAAATTGGAAAAAAAAGCCCGCCTCAATGCAGTCACAGATCTGATTGGACAAAACACAGCCGGGGGTCACATGAGGTAGTGTAGACGGCAGGTATATCAAAATAAAATGGGGGTTAAAGTTAACCGTCCACAATTTATTTATAATATAAATTATCACCACATCAACTTAGTATGTCAAGCTTAACAGCTTGATTTTGAGCTTCTACTGCATTAATGATAACAAATTAATTTCATTTCATTTCACTAAGGCCCAAGGCCAATAAGGGTAACAAAATACAAATACAAAATATGTAATTTTCTCAACAATTATGACAACATTTATTTAAAGTAATAAGTGATGATAGCCTATAAAGTTTTTGGTGATGCACAAAAAAAATCACAATATTTAATTATTCATAATATATTTGAGCATTTTGAGGCAACAACATATTAATATTTGAAAATCTGCCTGAAACAAGTAATCAACATAATAATCCATTATATTTCTAGTCCTTAGCTTCAGGAAGGAGCTAGCTTGAACTGTGCTATTATTGTTAGGTTAGGTGGCTCTATTCAGAAATATATATATATACCTATAACTCCTGGTGGTCAGGAACGGGGTGGGAGTGACTCCCATTAACTTACAGCTTTCAAGGCCCCCGGCGGCCTGTGGCCCCTCCTCAAAGTGGCCCCACTTTGGACCACTGCTTCACAGTACGGTGGAGCAGTGGTCTGCAAAGGGCCCACTTTGACGCCCAGCCTGTAGGGCCCCAGCCCCCAGGAGCCTGCGCTGCGTTTCAGGCTCCCCTGTGGCCCCTCCTCAATGGGACCTCTCAAAGTGGGCCCCTTGAGGACCACTGCTTCACAGTACGGTGGAGCAGTGGTCCGCAAAGGGCCCACTTTGACACCCAGCCTGTAGGGCCCCAGCCCCCAGGAGCCTGCGCTGCGTTTGAGGCTCAGGCCGAGGGAGAATACAGAGCAGAGGAGGGGCCCACACACATTTGAAATTGGTCCTCAAAGGGCCCACTTTAAGGGGTCCCCAGTAGGGGACCTCCAGCCTGGGGGGTGGTAGAGGCCGGGCTCCAGGGGCCCTTGTCAGGGCCTCAAACCCAGTACTGCGCGACGCGGTCCAGTTTCCTGCGAAGGGCCCCTGAGAGCCAAGGGCCCCTGAGAGCCAAGGGCCCCTGAGAGCCAAGGGCCCCTGGGCCGCGGCCCCACAGGCCCAATGGCTAATCTGTCCCTGTCCAGGACTCCTGGTGCATGCGCGGCATGCCACATAATTATAGGCTATGGCCTGACAGCGTGTCGCGTGTTCGAGTCCCGTTCATGACGACCATTGCTGCCATCCCTGTGTCTCTCTCTCCCTCTTTCCTGTCATTATTAATCACGTAATATTATTACTTTTTCCAGTAACTATAAAATATAACTAATTACTTTACAATTTGAGTAATAATATTACTAATATGTTACTATTTTCCAAAAGTAACTTTATTTTCACGAGCCTTGGTGGTACTGTGGCCTTGAGTGTTTATTTAAGGGACACTTCACCCTTTTGGCATCATGTTATGCTTTAGCTATTGAAAAATAGCAGATCTACAAGCTCATATCGCGCCACCGAGTGGCGCGATACGAGCTTGTAGGTCTGCTATTTTTGAAAAATCGAAGAGCGACTGACATTTCTAGAATCTGATCTCAGGTCAGAATGGGTTAATCAGACCAGTGTGTGTCCAGTGGAAACCTCGTGTGAATCTGATCTCAGGTCAGAATGGGTTAATGACGTTTAGAAGATTTAGAACACTTTCCTGGGGTCTTTATGTGTGTAATATGTGGTTTTACACATGCCACATAATTATGTGATAGATGAAAGTTGCTTTGCAGGCTATTGATCCGGAGCGACCTCGCCTTTTAGGGCAGTGTCTTGAATGTACAGGGTTTGATGAGGTCTGGCCATATATGGAGCGTGTCTTGAGTGTACAGAGATTTTCTCCATGTAAACTATGGGGTTAGATGAGATCAGTGTCGTGATCTTCATATGGAGAGGGGTGATGTCACGAGGCGTGACCATATGTAGGTGTGACCCAAGGTTTTCATAGTAATCTGCGACCTTAGGTCGCAATTACCTTTTTAAGTATATAGGCTATATATAAAGGTCCTTGCAGACTGGACGTGTTTTTCGGAAAACCGGTGGAAATACGCTGGTAAAAATCAGAAAAACGCAGCAGTGTGCATGGACCTTAAAGGGACACTTCACCCTTTTTGCAAAAAGATATATGTTAATGATGTTTAGAAGCTTTAGATCACTTTCCTGGGGGTATTTATGTGTGTAATATGTGGTTTTAGTTATTTTAGATTGTAGCAGTGAGCCTGTTATCTCTGATGTCATGGACACTGGTCTCACTACCTTCCTGGACTACAATTCCCATAATTCTTTGGTGCACTGCTCCTCCTTGCGGATAGGGGGAGAGCTGTCTTACTGAGAAAACATGTAGTCCAGGAAGGAAGTGAGCCCAGTGTCCATGACATCAGAGACAACAGGCTCACTGCTACAATCTAAAATATCTAAAACCACATATTACACACATAAATACCCCCAGGAAAGAGTTCTAAAGCTTCTAAACGTCATTAACATATATTTTTTTGCAAAAAGGGTGAAGTGTCCCTTTAATAGGTAATATATTACCATTTTTGAGTAACTTTCCAACACTGTATATGAGAGAGAGATGGAGCCAGCCAGCAACTCTATATCTGACCTCAAACCCTTACATCTCCATACTGTATATGGCCAGTACATAATTCATTCCAATTGATCTGACCCCGCATGCCAAAGCGCCAGCGTTCACACAGCAGTCTGCAGTCTGCCGTCACTCAGGATAAGCCACCTTCTCGCCCTCAGGGTGTCTTACTGGTATATTTTAACCCATCCTGACCTGAGATCAGATTCATACGAGGTTTCCGCCGGACACATGCACACTGGTCTGACGAACCCATTCTGACCTGAGATCAGATTCTAAAAATGTCAGTCGTTCTTCGATTTTTCAAAAAATAGCAGACCTACAAGCTCGTATCGCGCCACTCGGTGGCGCGATATGAGCTTGTAGATCTGCTATTTTTAAATAGCTAAAGCATAACATGATGCTGACACCAAAATGGGTGCCCGTTCAGAATGGGTTAAACAGAAGAGACACGAAAACACTGTGACGAAATGCTAAATAAATTCCACACATATTATAACATACTGTAGGTCACACACAATGGTCTTTCGAGGTTTGCTCTACATTGGAACCATGGGAGACTAACCCCCCTCCCTTGCATTGTACCCAAGGCTGAGCCCCTGACTTACCCTACATAAACATGCTTAGTATAGTGCATGAGTTGGCACAGCCATCACCATGGAAATGACACACATTTTCTCTGAGGTGACATGTTAATATTGGCATCATCCCGTTCAGTTGATGCTGCAGATGATGTGTCTCGGTTACCCCATTAGCATAATGTCAGGAGTGAATCCCCCAGGGATTTACATACAGTAATAGCTCCGGGAAAAAGACATAAAGTGCAGACTCAAGTTCAACAAGGAGAAAGCGTTCTTAAAGTGGAATAACAGATTTTGACTTTGTTCTTGAACACTTCAGTCAGTACTATGTGAATAATGAGAAACTTACTTACTCAAGCAGGAGGAAAAAAAGAGCTCAGAAGTCTCTTCTGCAATGAAATCTTAATCATTCTTCTTGGAATCATTCCTTTCGCGCGTAGGCAAGTTTTCATAACTACTGCTAAACATTCTCATAATATTCACACAATAATTGCAATTAAAAAATGCCACTTAAGCCCTGTACTGTATTATACACTTTGTTACAGCCTATGCCAAATAGCCTTTATTGTCTCCACCAGGCCGAAGGCATGGGGGGAGAGTATGTTTTGCACTCCGTCCGTCCGTGTGTGTGTGTGTGTCCGTCCGTCCGTGTGTCCGTGAGCAGCTAATCTCGGCCACGGTTAACCCGGTCGATGCCAAATTTTGCACACACACTCCCTGGATGCCAACGATGAACCTCTGCCCCAAACCTTCCAGAACGGCCTGTTATAGCGCCACCAGGAGGCCGCTTTGTGCAAAACAAGTTTTTGCACAGTACACCTACAGATTTTGTCCAAACATCGCGCAAATTGGTACACAGTCTCTCTAGAGCCATTCAAAGAAACCGGTCTTTCAGATTTCTCAGACTCCATCCTGATTGGTTAAGATTGGCTTCCAAAGTTCACAGGAGTGCTCAGTTTCAAACAAAATGCTGCAAATCATGAACACATCGCGTGATTTCCGTGAAATTGTGCACCCACATTCCCACTAGGCCGAGGACGAAATGCCACATGAACAATTTCAACTCAGCCTCAAGGTGGCGCTATAACTGGCCGAAAAGTGTTTTTACCTCTAACTGCACGGATCTGTGGATAATTTACTTTTGTTGCCCTTTTATCCAACCACCAGATGAAGGCAAGCTGCAATGTCCTACATTCCTATCCTGGTGGAGACCTGTGCCCAGAAGGGCACTTTTTCTAGTTTTCTCCTTAGTCTCTCAAGTCAGACAATTCTACTACAATCTTCAAATGCTATACAGGGTCTAAATATGCCCCCTGAAAGTCTTGAACAGAAGCTGTGATCTGTTTGTCATATAAAGTCACAAAATATATTTTAAAATATCTTTAAAACATAGCGTTATATACTTATATTCCATTTCTGCTAAGTAGCAACCTAGATAGGCTTCAACTAATTGTTGTTATTTACATGACTGCAACCTGACGAAACCTGCGTAGGCAATGCTCGGCTCGTTGTATTTGACCTCACACATTGTAACTTTTTTAATTGATACATTGTAATTTTGTCCAATCTGCATGGTAGAGTATAGTTGTATTGTGCATCCCTGCTCTTCTGTTTCTGGATTGACACGAATGTTGACCTGAAGATAAAAATACAATTCATCCCTCTGAGCAAGCATTAGCTCAATGTGCAACCTGCGTATTCCTCTGTATTTACTGTACATTTTCATTTTCGCTTCCATTGTAGGCTACAGACTGTGGAAGCATTTGAACATTGTGTCAGCCAATCCCTAACAGACAACATCACACTGATGAGAACCAGTATGCAGGTGCATTGGTGTGACATCCAGAGGAGTTGTGACTAGTTGCATTGGTTTGGGCCAATAGACGCGATGGAAAAGGGGTGACTAGTTGCATTGGTTTGGGCCTATAGACGCGATGGAAAAGGGGTGACTAGTTGCATTGGTTTGGGCCTATAGACGCGATGGAAAAGGGGTGACTAGTTGCATTGGTTTGGGCCTATAGACGCGATGGAAAAGGGGTGACTAGTTGCATTGGTTTGGGCCTATAGACGCGATGGAAAAGGGGTGACTAGTTGCATTGGTTTGGGCCAATAGACGCGATGGAAAAGGGGTGACTAGTTGCATTGGTTTGGGCCAATAGACGTGATGGAAAAGGGGTGACTAGTTGCATTGGTTTGGGCCAATAGACGTGATGGAAAAGGGGTGACTAGTTGCATTGGTTTGGGCCAATAGACGTGATGGAAAAGGGGTGACTAGTTGCATTGGTTTGGGCCAATAGACGCGATGGAAAAGGGGTGACTAGTTGCATTGGTTTGGGCCAATAGACGCGATGGAAAAGGGGTGACTAGTTGCATTGGTTTGGGCCAATAGACGCCATGGAAAAGGGGTGACTAGTTGCATTGGTTTGGGCCTATAGACGCGATGGAAAAGGGGTGACTAGTTGCATTGGTTTGGGCCAATAGACGCGATGGAAAAGGGGTGACTAGTTGCATTGGTTTGGGCCAATAGATACGATGGAAAAGGGGTGACTAGTTGCATTGGTTTGGGCCAATAGACGTGATGGAAAAGGGGTGACTAGTTGCATTGGTTTGGGCCAATAGACGTGATGGAAAAGGGGTGACTAGTTGCATTGGTTTGGGCCAATAGACGCGATGGAAAAGGGGTGACTAGTTGCATTGGTTTGGGCCAATAGACGCGATGGAAAAGGGGTGACTAGTTGCATTGGTTTGGGCCAATAGACGCCATGGAAAAGGGGTGACTAGTTGCATTGGTTTGGGCCAATAGACGCCATGGAAAAGGGGTGACTAGTTGCATTGGTTTGGGCCTATAGACGCGATGGAAAAGGGGTGACTAGTTGCATTGGTTTGGGCCAATAGACGTGATGGAAAAGGGGTGACTAGTTGCATTGGTTTGGGCCAATAGACGCCATGGAAAAGGGGTGACTAGTTGCATTGGTTTGGGCCAATAGACGCCATGGAAAAGGGGTGACTAGTTGCATTGGTTTGGGCCAATAGACGTGATGGAAAAGGGGTGACTAGTTGCATTGGTTTGGGCCAATAGACGCCATGGAAAAGGGGTGACTAGTTGCATTGGTTTGGGCCAATAGACGTGATGGAAAAGGGGTGACTAGTTGCATTGGTTTGGGCCAATAGACGCGATGGAAAAGGGGTGACTAGTTGCATTGGTTTGGGCCAATAGACGTGATGGAAAAGGGGTGACTAGTTGCATTGGTTTGGGCCTATAGACGCGATGGAAAAGGGGTGACTAGTTGCATTGGTTTGGGCCAATAGATACGATGGAAAAGGGGTGACTAGTTGCATTGGTTTGGGCCAATAGATACGATGGAAAAGGGGTGACTAGTTGCATTGGTTTGGGCCAATAGACGTGATGGAAAAGGGGTGACTAGTTGCATTGGTTTGGGCCTATAGACGTGATGGAAAAGGGGTGACTAGTTGCATTGGTTTGGGCCAATAGACGTGATGGAAAAGGGGTGACTAGTTGCATTGGTTTGGGCCAATAGACGTGATGGAAAAGGGGTGACTAGTTGCATTGGTTTGGGCCAATAGACGTGATGGAAAAGGGGTGACTAGTTGCATTGGTTTGGGCCAATAGACGCGATGGAAAAGGGGTGACTAGTTGCATTTGTTTGGGCCTATAGACGTGATGGAAAAGGGGTGACTAGTTGCATTGGTTTGGGCCTATAGACACGATGGAAAAGGGGTGACTAGTTGCATTGGTTTGGGCCAATAGACGCGATGGAAAAGGGGTGACTAGTTGCATTGGTTTGGGCCAATAGACGTGATGGAAAAGGGGTGACTAGTTGCATTGGTTTGGGCCAATAGACGTGATGGAAAAGGGGTGACTAGTTGCATTGGTTTGGGCCAATAGACGCGATGGAAAAGGGGTGACTAGTTGCATTGGTTTGGGCCAATAGACGTGATGGAAAAGGGGTGACTAGTTGCATTGGTTTGGGCCAATAGACGTGATGGAAAAGGGGTGACTAGTTGCATTGGTTTGGGCCAATAGACGCCATGGAAAAGGGGTGACTAGTTGCATTGGTTTGGGCCAATAGATACGATGGAAAAGGGGTGACTAGTTGCATTGGTTTGGGCCTATAGACGCGATGGAAAAGGGGTGACTAGTTGCATTGGTTTGGGCCTATAGACGCGATGGAAAAGGGGTGACTAGTTGCATTGGTTTGGGCCTATAGACGCGATGGAAAAGGGGTGACTAGTTGCATTGGTTTGGGCCAATAGACGCGATGGAAAAGGGGTGACTAGTTGCATTGGTTTGGGCCAATAGACGCCATGGAAAAGGGGTGACTAGTTGCATTGGTTTGGGCCAATAGACGCGATGGAAAAGGGGTGACTAGTTGCATTGGTTTGGGCCAATAGACGCGATGGAAAAGGGGTGACTAGTTGCATTGGTTTGGGCCAATAGACGCGATGGAAAAGGGGTGACTAGTTGCATTGGTTTGGGCCAATAGACGTGATGGAAAAGGGGTGACTAGTTGCATTGGTTTGGGCCAATAGACGCCATGGAAAAGGGGTGACTAGTTGCATTGGTTTGGGCCAATAGACGCCATGGAAAAGGGGTGACTAGTTGCATTGGTTTGGGCCAATAGACGTGATGGAAAAGGGGTGACTAGTTGCATTGGTTTGGGCCAATAGACGTGATGGAAAAGGGGTGACTAGTTGCATTGGTTTGGGCCAATAGACGCCATGGAAAAGGGGTGACTAGTTGCATTGGTTTGGGCCAATAGACGCCATGGAAAAGGGGTGACTAGTTGCATTGGTTTGGGCCTATAGACGCGATGGAAAAGGGGTGACTAGTTGCATTGGTTTGGGCCAATAGACACGATGGAAAAGGGGTGACTAGTTGCATTGGTTTGGGCCAATAGACGCCATGGAAAAGGGGTGACTAGTTGCATTGGTTTGGGCCAATAGATACGATGGAAAAGGGGTGACTAGTTGCATTGGTTTGGGCCTATAGACGCGATGGAAAAGGGGTGACTAGTTGCATTGGTTTGGGCCTATAGACGCGATGGAAAAGGGGTGACTAGTTGCATTGGTTTGGGCCTATAGACGCGATGGAAAAGGGGTGACTAGTTGCATTGGTTTGGGCCAATAGACGCCATGGAAAAGGGGTGACTAGTTGCATTGGTTTGGGCCAATAGACGCGATGGAAAAGGGGTGACTAGTTGCATTGGTTTGGGCCAATAGACGCGATGGAAAAGGGGTGACTAGTTGCATTGGTTTGGGCCAATAGACGCGATGGAAAAGGGGTGACTAGTTGCATTGGTTTGGGCCAATAGACGTGATGGAAAAGGGGTGACTAGTTGCATTGGTTTGGGCCAATAGACGCCATGGAAAAGGGGTGACTAGTTGCATTGGTTTGGGCCAATAGACGCCATGGAAAAGGGGTGACTAGTTGCATTGGTTTGGGCCAATAGACGTGATGGAAAAGGGGTGACTAGTTGCATTGGTTTGGGCCAATAGACGTGATGGAAAAGGGGTGACTAGTTGCATTGGTTTGGGCCAATAGACGCCATGGAAAAGGGGTGACTAGTTGCATTGGTTTGGGCCAATAGACGCCATGGAAAAGGGGTGACTAGTTGCATTGGTTTGGGCCTATAGACGCGATGGAAAAGGGGTGACTAGTTGCATTGGTTTGGGCCTATAGACGGCGCCATGGAAAAGTTGTTACAGCACTAACGAGTGAAAATGCATTTCATCAAACCTTTGGGTGCTGTCTTCTTTCCAGTGTGGAGGAAAGAAGGCTTACGGCTCGCCCTCTTGAAATCTATACTCTGTGTTGTGTGTAAACAGTAGCGATTCTCAAAGCAGGTGTCCTCCAAACCCCACCCCCAATCTCTGTCATTAGAATGGAAGGAGCGCTCCCTGCGATCACGGCAGCAGAGCCTCTGCTTGGCCCCTCAAGCCTAATTTATCCTCCATCGCCCACAGATAACGACCAAGAACGGCCAAGGATATAGCAGACCTTCAAGATCACAACGGTTACATCTGCAACCCGTTGTGAGCTTGTATGTCAGATATTCTCAGCGCACAACACTGTTACCTGACGATGTATATACAGTAGTATGTCTTGCCAGGGAGCACCTCGTCAGTCTACACACAGGAAGACGTTGAAGGAACCGAGGCTATAGTATAGCGCTCCCCAAAGCAACAGGTTTGGGCATCTGTTGGGAATTGATTTCATGAAACCGCCACCTGTGCTTGAAGTCTCAGTGTTTGTGAACTTTGGTCTATGATCTATTTTCACCTATAATGACATGCCCAAAATAGGTATGCCAGGTTGAAAGTGGTTATACATATTTAAGGGGACCCAGTAGCTGAGGGGTTAGGGTGCATATACCACATGAGCTCAAATATACCTGGTTTGATTCTGACCAGACTGCTGCTGCTGCATGTCATTCCCCATACTGTCCCATGTTTGCTTTCTCGCTCCATTGATATATTGGGCATAGTGGTTAATCTGCTGGCCTCATGAACAATGTGTCCCCCTAGTCAAGCATCCCACCGGCATCATAGCCATAAGCTTCCCCCACACTCCCTCCCCCCTCTTCCTCCTGTCTATATAGCCATCATAGATCCATAACGATAAAATTTGTGACACACACTGAAAGGATTGACTTTCTTGATGTAACAATCTTCAAGGGCCCAAACTTTAACACAAATGGGAAACTAGACTTAAAAGTATTCTTTAAAGAAACAGACACCCACGCCCTATTACACAAAACGTAATTTCACCCGACACACTCCTACACAGGGATAGTCAAATCACAACTACTAAGATTCCATAGGATTTGCACGCAAAGAAGTGATTTCAAAATAGCTTGTAAAACACTATTTAAGGCCCTCAGACTAAGAGGATACACTAGGACATTCCTCCGGAAAGCTCAAAGTACCTTCTTAGAAATAAGAGTGCGAGATCCAGGTCCTAAATTGGCCCTGATAACCAGTTATTCAACACAGAGCACACTAGCCA
This sequence comes from Protomyctophum parallelum, assembly GCF_964188405.1. Lineage (NCBI taxonomy): Eukaryota > Metazoa > Chordata > Actinopteri > Myctophiformes > Myctophidae > Protomyctophum > Protomyctophum parallelum. The sequence continues at coordinate 4,310,873 of NC_139701.1, read as the reverse complement.
ACAACAGAATAAAAAGGAATTTTGAGAACCGAACGGATGATCTTCTAAAAGATTATAAAATTATATCGGCCTACAGAAAAAACAAAAACCTTAAAGATTATCTAGTACACAGCAAGCTAAAAGAAATCAACACACCAGCACGCGAGGGACCAGAATACTTCAAACCCAAACAATTAATCAAAAATAGAACTACAAAACGCGTGTTAGAGATTAAACAACAAATAACAACCAGAACCAGCAACTGCATTTACTTAATCACATGTGACAAATGTGGTTTACAATATGTCGGAGAAACGGGTAAAACAATAGGTACAAGGCTGGGACAACACAGATACAATATTAACAATGGAAAAAAGACAACCACAAGGTTTGTGCAACATTTCATGGCTCACGGCATTGAAACTCTAAAATGCGCTGGACTTCAACACAATCCCAACTGGACAGTAGGACAAAGACGTTTTAATGAAAAACAGTGGATTAAGAACCTCAACACGGATTTTCCTGGAGGCTTAAATCAGATCTTGAACACAACAAAACTTAAACTCAGGATTAAACTGGAGAAATCTAAAAATGATTGGATCAGACTTCCTTCGGATACATGGCGAATGCATTTATTCCTTGCATTGTGCCTACACACGTTGCGATAGGCACAGTGCACTGAAGTTTTTTTAATTCCCCCCTCTTCCTCCTGTCTATCTCAAAAAAGCAACGTAGGAGTCACCCAGACTCAGCATTACAGTATACCCTGAGAAAATGCCTCAACTGCAGCATTATTTCCATATCTGAGGCTCCCTCTGCAGTTAATCGCATCAACAACACTCATACAGTAGCTCTATGTTCTTTCTGGTATATTCTGGTAGAGATGTATTCCATCTCTCTCTAGTCTAGTCAATCTCTGGGGTTTTTCCCCTCCACTGAGCCCTTCAAATTATAGAGAAAATGTAGTATGTATAGCTATAATTATAATGATTCTATTTAGTGGCGCAGGAGGGGTGCTTGTGTGTGTATGTGTGTGTGTGTGTGTGTGTGTGTGTGTGTGTGTGTGTGTGTGTGTGTGTGTGTGTGTGTGTGTGTGCATGCGTTTGTGTGTGTGCGTGTGTGTGTGTGCGTGCGTGCGTGTGTGCGTGCGTGCATGTGTGTGTGAGACTGTGAGTGTATGCATGTGTGCATGCGTATATGCATGTGTGTTGGGGAAGAGAAGAGTGACAGGGTTTAATATTCTACTCATAATAACCCTTGGAATTATGGAGAAGATGAAAGAGATGAGGCAGTGAACTGTCGTAAAGAGAGTAATGGATGCTTTAGACCTTTCTGGTGAGCTCTCATAACCGGCCATCTTTTAAAATCCAGAGTAAATTTAATGTGAGCTGCCGGGTTTCCTTTGATGGCAAGTTAATGAAGTGACACTTCGCCAGAGTGACCGTTTTACACTGAGTGACAAGTTCCCCTCATAGATACAGTATACGTTCTACTGTGCAATGTCATCAACATATATATTATTTTTAATGGCGTAGCAGTAGCTGGTGGCTCCTATGGGGCGAGCCGTCACAGCCATCTGGGCTGTCTGTGTGTCTGTGTGTCTGTGTGTCTGTCTGTCTGTCTGTCTGTCTGTCTGTCTGTCTGTCTGTCTGTCTGTCTGTCTGTCTGTCCGTCCGTCCGTCCGTCCGTCCGCCCACCTGCCCGCCCGCCCGCCCGCCCGCCCGCCTGTCTGTCTGTCTGTCTGTCTGTCTGTCTGTCTGTCTGTCTGTCTGTCTGTCTGTCTGTCTGTCTGTCTGTCTGTCTGTCTGTCTGTCTGTCTGTCTGTCTGTCTGTCTGTCTGTCTACAACAGGCAGACCACATGATGTTGGAGATCCACATAGCACATAGAAGCCACGCGATTATTGTGGGCCTGCTACTCGAGCCCACAATGTTATTTCTTGTTATTTCACTATAGTAAAAGACCACATCTCTACTTCATATGAGGTTTCCACTGGACACACACTGGTCTGATGAACCCATTCTGACCTGAGATCAGATTCTAAAAATGTCAGTCGTTCTTCGATTATTCAAAAATAGCAGACCTACAAGCTCGTATCGCGCCACTCGGTGGCGCGATATGAGCTTGTAGATCTGCTATATTTCAATAGCTAAAGCATAACATAATGCTAACACCAAAATGGGTGCCCGTTCAGAATGGGTTAACCGTTTATTTAAAACGTAATGAGATGAATGTGGAACGTAATGAGGAAGGCCATCGTTGCTCCACTCGTTGTCTCTGCTACTGTACATCATCATCGATGAGCGGGCTTTATTCATTCTTTATTATTATTATTATTACCAAATTATCTATAGATAGATTATATGATATATCTGCACCTACTTGCTATGTGTTGTAGTCAACAACAACAATGGGCTACCAGGGAGAGTGAACTATAATCACAGAACAATGGACTTTTGTCTACTGGATTAATCAAGGGCTTTAACCCATTCTGACCCATGAGATCAGATTCATACGAGGTTTCCGACCGGACACACACTGGTCTGATGAACCCATTCTGACCTGAGATCAGATTCTAAAAATGTCAGTCGTTCTTCGATTTTTTTCAAAAATAGCAGACCTACAAGCTCGTATCGCGCCACCGAGTGGCGCGATACGAGCTTGTAGATCTGCTATTTTTAAATAGCTAAAGCATAACATGATGCTGACACCAAAATGGGTGCCCGTTCAGAATGGGCTTTAAAAGTAACGGCATGATAGTAATGTTGTCCAAACCACTGTGGCCTGCATCACGCATCAGCAACCCTCTACCATTTTCAATTAAATCATTGAGAACCATCCAAAAACAACCTATACACTATCATTCCTTCTGATTCTGCAACCTCACTGTCCTCTAAGTTATGCCTCGATCTTGCACACTTTGCACAGAATTAATACAGCTTGACCAAATTCTGGCTGCCACGAGAGTGTGGTTTAAATACCCCCTTCACAGCTCCAGTTACAAGTAGGAGTGATGCAGCATTTTTTAAAGCTTTTCTTTTTCTGTAGTGGTTTAGCACACAGTCATGTTTTTGCAACAGTGATTTGTTCATCCATTATGATAATGGATGGTATTTACGAGGAAAAGTGTGACAATCGATCACGGCAAACTCTGAAATGGGGATGCTGCATGAGTATTTGTACTAAATAGACCCCATAGTGCCGTTTCAGGGATTTAAGCCATTCTGACCTGAGATCAGATTCATACGAGGTTTTCCACTGGACACACACTGGTCTGATTAACCCATTCTGACCTTGAGATCAGATTCTAAAAATGTCAGTCGTTCTTCGATTATTAAAAAATAGCAGACCTACAAGCTCGTATCGCGCCACTCGGTGGCGCGATATGAGCTTGTAGATCTGCTATTTTTCAATAGCTAAAGCATGACATGATGCCGACACCAAAATGGGTGCCCGTTCAGAATGGGTTAAGCTTACAATAACAGAGAGGGGAAACGGTAATCTCCCTCAGAACATAAAACATGGTGTAAAGGCAATTGATTTCACATTCAAAGATTCTGCACTTCCACAGTATGTAATGGATTCTTCTGAGTGTTAATTTCACTTTGACGAGTGTATTATTATCGCTTTTCCGTTGCATGGTTGTTGCTCATCTCAACTCAAATATATATTTTTTTGTTTGCTTTCCATTAGGCAATATTTCCTGGTTATTAAAGCCTACCTGGTATTTATTTGGTATCACCTCTGTTGAGGTTCCAAACGAGCTGAAACAATACCAAAAGATTACGGGGGAGAAAAAAAAATACATAATGATTGTAGTATGACTGAAACTAAATCAAATATCACAATATTTATGTCCAAATATCTTGATATGCATATCGTGAGGATAAAATATATTTTTTGTTCAGTGGAATATCTACTGTATATCTATATAATAACTATATGTATATATACTATATAGTGCTATGTCTACATAAATGCTATTTAACCCATTCTGAACGGGCACCCATTTTGGTGTTAGCATCATGTTATGCTTTAGCTATTGAAAAATAGCAGATCTACAAGCTCGTATCGCGCCACCGAGTGGCGCGATACGAGCTTGTAGGTCTGCTATTTAAAAAAAATCGAAGAGCGACTGACATTTTTAGAATCTGATCTCAGGTCAGAATGGGTTCATCAGACCAGTGTGTGTCCGGCGGAAACCTCGTATGAATCTGATCTCAGGTCAGAATGGGCTAAATTACATAGGTTGGGCCTTTGCATATGCCTGTAAGGTCGTCGGGCTAAGATGGAGTCTGAAGGTGTGGTTTCAGACTACGGTGGAAGATTGTGAGTGAGGCTGCAGTTCTGACTGCAATGGGAAGTGCATTCCATAGTTTTGGAGCCAGAAGGGAGAAGAGTTTGGGTCGTGTGGAGCGTTGTTGTCCCGGCGTTTTTAGTGAAGGTACTTCCAGCTTCCCTGTGTTGGCTGATCTGAGCGCGCGGGAGGGTTTGTAGGGTTCGATCAGATATGGGGGTGCCATTGTTTGCTTTGAATGCCAGCATCAGAGTTTTGTACTGGCAGCGACCAGGCAGCGACTGGGAGCCACTGGAGGGAGCGGAGAAGGGGGGAGACATGTGAGAATTTTGGCTGGTTGAAGACGAAGCGAGCTGTGGCATTTTGGATCATTTGGAGAGGCTTAAAGTGCTCATGCCAATAGTCAAGTTTTGACATGACTGATGTCTGGAATGTCGTTGAATGTTATAGAGTGTAAACCTACAGGATGGAGTGGCGGCTGTGATGTGTGCTTTGAACGAGAGGACAACACCAAGGTTCTTGGCTGTTGGGACCGAGGTTACCAAGGCGTTGTCTATGGAATTAGTTGGCTCCCGCATGGGGCAGGACTTAACTGGGAAGAAGAGAAGCGAGCAAGATCTGCGAGTAGATCTGCTATTGTCGCTATTTAATTGATTGAATGAATAGTTTATTTCTTAAATTATGCACAGGATTAATTACAGCAAACTTTACAACCACACCAAAACCAACAGATGTCCTGTGCGCGCGTGCACAAACACATGCACACGCGTACACACATGCGCGTGCATGAACATTCTTTAAAACATGTATTCATGTCCACAGCATACTCTGCCATACATTGCAGTTGCCAATTATCTCAGAGCCAGCACACAATACTTTGCCAGTCTTTTTGCCTCCTTTTTGGGCATCCGAAGTAATGTGACACACTCACAATGTGAGGGGGAGTTTGTTTCTATATCAAAGAACAATGGTGCACTAGCTTCTGTGTGCAAGTTAAAGACAACCTTTGCACGGATAAGCTGGAACTGCTGTCCATTTCCCTGTGGCCATTTGACCTAGCATGCAGGAAATGCAGGCAGGTGATTGTGACAGCTCTTTATGTGACAGCTCCTCATATTCCAGCTAACAACTAGGGCTTCTCAGTCTACCATGAAGAGATGCTAGAAACCTCCTCCCCCGCCGTCTTCATCCTGGGGGATTTACCTGCAAATTGGACTCTGTGCTGCCGCGGTATGAGCAGTCTGTGTCCATGTAGAACAAGAGTGGAGGAGCAGATATGACTTGTGTTATGCAACATCAAAGGTACAGCTAGGGCCCTACAGAAATCACCCGTTGGCACCTCAGACCTCATGTTTCTGTTCAGATGCTGCCCACATACAAAAGCTGATGCAAGGTGTGAAACAGAGAACTTTACTTACTTACGCCTGTCGCCCAACCTTGGGCATAGGCCACGAACAAGACCTTTCATCCTGATCCTGGGCCATATTCATACCCCTGCATGTACAGTATGATCTCTTCACATCTGCATCAAAGGTGTTTCTTGGTCTGCCCCTCTTCCTTCTCCCTTGTGGGCTCCATAACAGGGCGTATCTTGTGATACTAGATGCAGGCTTGCGAAGCGTGTGGCCAATCCATCCAAGGTGTCCACTGTATGAAACAGAGAACAGTGAGGCTGTTTCGCCTGCACAAACTGGCAGGTTTTCACCCATGACAACTCCATTGAAGTCTGTCAATGGATTTCAAATGACTGGTCCATCATAGCTGTCCGTCACAGCGGTGACAGGTGACATCATAGATCATACCAGTAACATACGTCCCCAACATGCTGCTAACACTGAGCTATAAGCTATACTCCTCTGGGGCCACGCATGTAGCTTTGCAGTTAGGTGCATAAGCTATGGTCAATGCCTGGGCCGTGTGCAAATTCATATCAATTGCTCCAGGCACTGAGGAGATGCAGGCAGGAAGGACAGAAAATTCATCAGATGACAAAATCTCTAAAGTTATAGTTTGATTAAGAAAGGGGACATTAAACCAACCATCAATGTTATGTTGTGCTTCAATATGAACAAATCTGTGCCAAAATCATAGTAGCAGACGTCATATTCAATTACATAATTTTCAATTCAAAGGCGATGTATTGGCATGAGTAAACCTACGTTTACATATTGCCAAAGCAAAGTGTCAAAAGTAACAAAGGTTTACATAACATTCCGGTTTTCGTTGACGACACGGACACAGGTTTAAAGACTAGATTTTCCAGCAGTAGTGATAATCTTGTGTTGATGTTGTGGTCTAAAATGGTTAAAAGCCTACAATAATGTTAAAAGCAGGGGAGTTGGGGAGTAGCGCACACTGCTAATAAGCCAGACCGAATCAGCCGTTGGCAAAAAAAACAGTGTGATATTAGTCTGGCTTATTAGCCAGGCTAGGGGGGCCCAATCCTGTTAGGTATATTGTTTTGGATTCTTTAATAATAACTGGACAACACAGTTTTTGTAAACTTAGCAGCTTCACTTTTACGGAAAAGAGGAATCATTTGTTTATATATTCAGTAATGATATGAATTATTCATCCTTTCTTTCCTACATTTGTTGTTTCAAAATTACATCATTTGCATTTTTAAGTTGGTCAGGATCAGAGCGATAACTGAATATCAAAGGTTTAACATCAACCTACAGTATATACGCTGAAAATGAAATTCAAGGTGTTTTGTCCTCCGAGCCGACGGCTTATCAGCAGTCGTTGCTGCAGGCCCTTAAGTCACAATGCATGGATTGCTTCTCTGCTCTGATGTCCCAGGAGATAAAGGCTTAAAGACTCCAGTGGGAGACGGTCGTTTCACAGGAAAATTAAAACCAGCACTTTGTGGTGCCATGCTGGTGTAAATAGATCTTTACTGATGTCCATTTTAATAAAGCAGCAGAAAATTGCATAAGTGAAGGAAAGGCACATCGTGATGAGAAGATACAGAGATACAGATCCAGTAGTAAGGATGAAGTGCTTTAATAAGCTATGGTAGCATATTATTTTGTCCGGGCACCCATTTTGGTGTCAGCATCACGTTATGCTTTAGCTATTTAAAAATAGCAGATCTACAAGCTCATATCGCGCGATACGAGCTTGTAGGTCTGCTATTTTTTGAAAAATCGAAGAGCGACTGACATTTTTAGAATCTGATCTCAGGTCAGAATGGGTTCATCAGACCAGTGTGTGTCCGGCGGAAACCTCGTATGAATCTGATCTCAGGTCAGAATGGGTTAACGCACATCTCCCATTGAACCTATTAATGATCGCAAACGAAGGTTCTTTCAGTTCTTTGGAAACGGGAGAGGTCAACATGTTGTGAATGAATGTGACAGTTGTGCTAAGGCCATAAAGGAAGGAGTGTAATTTCATTAACATTGAAAGACAACAGTCTTGATAATGTTCGACTTTCAAAACATTCTGACACATGATACGCAACAGGGTACATAAAATAGGATAAACCCCCTGCATGCCCTTATCTTTGTCCTGAATCAAGACCTTCCATTATGGCAGAGCTCCAAGACAGTCACTTATCTGAGTGGGGGTGTAATGTAATACACTTTTCACACTGCTATACTTACTGTCCAATTGAAAAACACAATTTGAAGGAACAACAACAAAATGCATATCCCCTCCCAGCAGATATGCATTTTGGGACGCCCCTTGCCTCTGCACTGCCTGTGTGGTACTGGCATGCTACAGCATTCATGAGTCATAGCTGATCGGTAAATGGTGCATTTATATAGCACCCTAATCCAAGGCGCTTTACATAGATTGTGCATTACCATTCACCCATTCAGACACTGA